>NW_026534330.1:13579604-13691942 GCF_026225885.1 Hylaeus anthracinus | reverse complement strand
AAACTGACAGGCTTAAAAAAAATTCTCAATGCAATAGTAAAATTTTCTGGTACGACATTAACTCATAATATAATAGAATACCATCAAAATCCCTTTTTAACACATTATTTTTATTTGATTGGAATTGGACATCCAAATTCATAAATGATTTCATTAAAGCCTTTCGGCCGCTCCTTTAAATCGGCTGCCCGCGTGCCGGGCCTGCACACATGTGTATTAAGATGTAAATTTTGAGTTTTCAAAGTTACGAGACGATCTGAAATGTCGTCATTTTTTACCACCTTGACAATAATTTAAGTATCAAAACTTATCTATAAAAACTTTGATTTCAATGTATGTTATATTGTAATACGACGTACAAAATTGTATCAGTCTGCGCATGGCAATTATAGTGACGCGCGCTTCCATATTGAAAAATTTCAAACAGATTACTAGCAGTTCCCTTGTGCGCATGCGCACCGTAGCCGGCACGCGTTCCTGCCCACGAGTCGCTCAGCGCCTCAGTGCGTCTCGAGCCACCGTGGGGGAGATATCGCATCGTGTTGCTTCCTCTTTCACAGAAATTGTCAGCGGTTCCGTTCAACTCGCACCACATTTTCACGGATACCATCGTGGCGCTGTGCGTTTCGAATTGTCAAACGTGCTCGCCAAACCAAGTGGCGTCCTCGAATTTTTCATTATCCCGCGAATGTACAGACCCAAGTGCCGGGTTACGCGTACCTGCCGTGCTAATTCGTGAGTGTGCCGCGTGTGATTTCGACGAGAATAATTATGAGTGGCGTGCTGTCGATGTTGTGTGTTATCCTGATTCTTAGCGTCGCGACGACAACGGTACGCGCCGGATTAAAATGCGACGCTGTCAAACCGTACTTCGAGTCCCAAGGCTTTCCTGCCAGTGACATACCGAAGGAGGCGATTTCATGTAAGTATTTAATCGTACTTGGGTTTTATAACGTAGACTGCGGATCTTTATGCAAAATAAAACCTTCGTGAACGTGATGGCTACAAAAATTGAATCTAAATAGGAATATATTTTATTATAGAAATATTATCACGTGAACTTTACTTTCAATCTTTTTTTATATTCTTGCACATTCAAATTTCCTATAAATGCATAAAGATTCGCAGTCTATTTATAAGTGTTGAAAAGTCTTAACTTTAAGGCTAATCGAACAGAACGCGAGGGATGTTTGATTCTGAATGTTTTAAACTCTATATCTGCCATTTTTAGACAGTATCTACCAACCTAATTTTAGTTTTATAATATCATAAATAACAATATCTAGTATCTTATATCCAGTATTTAATGTTAATATCTTAAATATTTCCAACATGTACTAGTTACGAAATCGTAAAATGTACAAATAAATAAGCAGGATAATTCTTTATTTATATGGCTATTCTAGTCATTTTTTTGCGAAATCAATTTCAGAATCGAACATCCCTACTTCACGGTCCGTCCGAAGTTATCTACATAATGAACTTCCGTAACTCCTGTAATTTGATTGGTCATGGCTTCCAAGAGCCTGTGACATAGTAACCGTCAACTTCAAATCAAAAATGTGCAAAATCTCGAATCTATTTGATTCGATAATTAGTTAAAAGCTTCTTTCCAGTTATTATACCAAGTACCCATAAAAGTAACGATGTACTTTTGAGATTCCTAACTTAATCCGTCGATTATTATTGAATCTAACGGTATCGTCGAGGTTAAAGTAATTTCCGCTTAAACAGTTTGGCAAACGTGAACACAAGATATACAGGGTGTTCCAAAAATGTTGTAACACCTTGAAAGGGGGGGGGGGGGTCGGGAGGTGATTTGAAACAACTTTTTCCTTAGCGAAAATGTTGTCCGAGGCTTCGTTGTGGAGATATTAACAGAAAATCCCGACCAATCAGAGCGCGAGTATGCCAATTAAGCGCCTTCTGATTGGTCGAAGTAAAAAGGAAAAAGTTGTTTCCAATCACCTCCAGCCTGTATATACAGGGTGTCCCAAAAATGTTGTAACATCTTGAAAGGGGTGGTTCGAGGAGTGATTTGAAACAACTCTTTCCTTAGCGAAAATGTTGTCCGGGGCTTCGTTGTGGAGATATTAACAGAAAACGTCGACCAATCAGAGCGCGAGTATGTCAATGGAGCGCCTTCTGATTGGTCGAAGTATTCCGTTAATATCTCCTCAAAGAAGTCTCGGACAACATTTTCCCTAAGGAAAAAGTTGTTTCAAATCACCTCTCGAACCACCTTTTTCAAGGTGTTACAACATTTTTGGGACACCATGTATGTTCGAGACTGGAACGTGGTGTTCGTAATTTACGAAGATCGGTGATTTATCTCGCGAAATTTTGCTGAAGGGACTCGCGAGGAGACACGTTCAACGAAATATTTATGGCTGATGAATTATGAGCTATGTTTCTTTAACGGCTGGGGCAACAAGTTGGGAAGAAAAGGAACGAAAGAAAAATTCTGGAAAGTTCTCACGTCGGGAGTTTCGCATACGAACACTCTCGAGTCATGTGCACGACCAATCGTTGAAAATGCCCCAAATTAAATAAACACGCTCCTGTGAGTCTTAAGCTTTCTTCGATATTTATTTACGCCGCAGCGTATCATCGCGGAGGCTATTTCTTTTACACGAAACGTTTCTCCCAAGGGAGGAACGTTTGGGAAAGTGTTATTGACTAGTTTAGTATTAAACCTTGTTCCACGTACCCGTGTAATGGGAAGTGTTTGGTTATCAGTAGCGTGCATACACATTTCGCGTGAACACAGAGAGGGCTTGTGTAATTAATCAGTTGGTGCAATCAAATACGTCCAGCTTGAAAAGTGTATTTACTTACGCCGAGTAGATAACGAGATTATGACGCATTACTAGAATTCTCGTGGGAACAACGGAACGTTAGGTACGTAACTGTTTCATTGTACAGATAAACGTTGGAATTTGGCATTTATCGTATCATTAAATGAACTTTCTTTATCGATTCAGACATTTTTAAGAGACGACGGTAGTTAAATCGCGGAAAATAGTAATCGCTGTTGGTAAAGATAATTCCCTGAGAATTGTGTCACTCATGGCGTCAATGAACTCTTCTTAACGCTGACGATAAAAAGGGGTATCGCAGGATTCGTGTACAAGTTAGTTCGCTGTCTACTGTATTTGCGTTCCTTTATCTGCAACTTGCGAAACGTGATCGCGATCTTTCGCGACGTATAACAGCGTTGCACGGAGTTGGGCAAACCTCTAGATTACAATTACCTGAAGTTTCCCAAAATCGTTTCTCTTGCTTTCTCTTTTGAGCTGGGGATGGCGTGATAAATCACTAACAGTGATTTTTTACGGTGATCACACAATCACGATCACAGTCGTGATTAAACTTCGAACACTACCGTGATCCGGAAGATAGCGTTTCAAAATCGGTTCATGTTAATTGTCATGAAGACTCTATAAGGAGATCCAACTCTCTAAGAAAGTTACTAGAAAACTCTTAGCAAAATCACGAAATTGAAGTTATGAGTATTTCGCCCACTCGCGGCTCAAGTACGCACAGACTACGATATACAGGGTGTCCCAAAAATGTTGTAACAGCTTGAAAGAGGTGGTTCAGGTGGTGATTCGAAACAACTTTTTCCTTAGCGAAAATGTTGTCCGAGGCTTCGTTGAGGAGATATTAACGGAAAACACTGACCAATCAGAGCGCGCAGATACCGTTGGAGCGGCCGCGGTAGCGAAGGCTATGTGCTAAGCGGCCGCGCTTGTACGCGAACAAGCGACTCGACGTGCATCGAAGGACATTGTACGCGGTATCCGCGCGCTCTGATTGGTCAGTGTTTTCCGTTAATATCTCCTCAACGAAGCCTCGGACAACATTTTCGCTAAAGAAAAAGTTGCTTCAAAACACCTCCCGAACCACCGCTTTCAATGTGTTACAACATTTTTGGGACACCCTGTATATATGTATATATCGTACTCTGTGCTCACTTGCGCCGCGAGTAGTAGAAATATTCTTAACTTCAAGCTCGGGATTTTCATAACACTTCTACACTACACAGTTAGGACTCCTTATACAGTCTTCATGTTAATTGTATCGTTAGTGTCTCGCTGTCTCCCCTTAGCGGAAATTCAAGAAACCACAAACGAGTCAAATTAAAATTGTATTAAAATGATATTAACATTGCTTTTAGACCATATTATAATACATATATAATCTAAGAACAACATAATTCGTGAAAAGTGATCTGATCTGATTCTGATCTACCAATGAGAAGCGATCACGAAGAATCACGAATCACTGTGAAAAATCATCGTGATTGAGAATGGACGTGATTGCATCACTAGTGATTCAAAAGTAGCAGTTCACGCCATCTCTATTTTGAACATTTTCCAAATAAGGAAACAATTCAAACCATATCAGCAAACTGGAAATTTATTCGAAGCCTAAAGTTTTGTCCATCTCTGATCTATGGCCACGAGAGTATAGGGATATCCTATGTATGTCATTCACGCGATCGCGCTTTCGTCCAGCCATCTTTGAATGGTTTATTTCCGTTATTGTTTTTATGTGCGCGCACACGAGTTTATCGGCGAGATGAAAGGGAGGCCGCGTGGGTTTCGCGGGCGATAAAGAGCCAGGAAGAGCGCGAGGTAGCAAGAGCGAAGGGTACACAAAATAAAGAAGCGTCGAGGCGTTCATTTCACGTTTTATCGCGACAGCTGTATCTAGTACACACGGCCACGGCAGCTTCGCAAATCCCAGCTTGGAATAGGGTTAACATCCCTAGATTGTGAACTAAAGAGAACATTCGCAATACGCTCTAACCCAGGGGTGGCCAACCTAAATGATTTCGCGGGCCACTTTCGAAAGCTTAGTGAAGTTGGCACCTCCGAATGCAAATTTTGGTAAAAATCAAATTGCATTCGTTTGTCCACGATTTGTTCACGTTTGTCCAACCACAATTCTGATTTGTCCACCCTTCAGAAAAAAGTTACACCACAAACAAGCCATTTGAAGTCAATACACCTATATAGACTTTTTTTAGGGTTTTCTTAAAAAAATGTGTCTCACCACATTTTCTCCACCGGAAAAAAGATACACTTCAATTAAGGAGAAGTTGCAGCGATACGCTCGGTTGCGGGTCATTTGTCCTCGTTTTGTCAATTTCGTAGCTAATTATTTATGTCTGCGCAGAACAGAAACACTACTGGTTTTGTCCAGATGTAAATAAATAACTACAAAACTGACAAAGACTGTATGCGCCTGAACGCATCGCTGCATTTTCTCCTTGATTGAAGTCTATCTTTTTTCTGAGGGGTAGACAAACAAAAGTATTTGTTGGACAAACGAAAAACATTAGTGGACAAAATGTGGTGAGACACATTTTTTAAGAAAACCCTTAAAAAGGTGTATATAGGTGTGTTGACTTGAAATGGCTTGTTTGTGGTGTAACTTTTTTCTAAAGGATGAACAAATGAAAATTGTGGTTGTACAAACGTGGACAAATCGTGGACAAACGAATGCAATTTGATTTTTATCAAAATTTGAGTAGATTTGAAAGTAGATGTATACAATATCTTTGGATTCACTGTTGTAATTCTCTTCTCAATATGTTATACATTTTAGTTATCTTTCGATGAATCGAAAGGAAAACAAAGATGATAGTCACCGAGTGACACGCTCTGCCAAGTTTCTTGATATAAAGTAACATGTCAGGTTGATATCCAATTGAGAAAACTTGCGCAAATTTGTGCCATTTTAAGTTATTTAAATTTAAAGTCCATGCTTATAAGGAAAAAAAGACTGTTTACGCGGGATTAAAACAAACCTTATTATCCTTAATTTTAATTTAACATTAATTTATTATTGTTATTTCTACCAATGTATTCTAACTATGTTGCCCTATAAACCTAGAAATTCTATTCCATAAAAAATTCATAATAATTTAATATTTGTAATATGCATGTCGACCATATTGGATCTGCCATTTTGAATTTTGCAAGTCTGATACTAGATTCGTAATTTGCGGCCCAAATAACTCTTAAATACCAAGTTTCATGAAAATCTAATAACTTTGGAATATACACGTCAGTCATATTGGATCCGTCATTTTCAATTTTGCAGTTCTGATACTATATTTGTAGTTTGCGGCCCAAATAACTCTTAAATACCAAGTTTCATGAAAATGTAACAACTTTTTAATATTCATGTCGACCACATTGGATCCGCCATTTTGAATATTGCAATTCTGATACTAGATTGCTAATTTGCGGCCCAAATAACCATAAAATAGCAAGTTTCACGAAGATCCGAAAACTCCTTCTAATTTTGACCATCCGGACTACTGTGCGATCATGCTCCTTGGCATTTTTCGAGCGAGTTTCGTACAAACTTTCTGGTACGCAATATCATTTTAAAATCAAAGTTAATTTTTTCTCATAATTTCGACACGTAACAAATAAAATTACAACTGTTCCATCAAGAGAACATTACGAATAGCTACTGATTGTATTCGTTCCGAATTATTCCAATACAAATTTTGCTTTCGGACGATTAAAATAAATGACTCGCTTCGTATTCGCTAGAATTTTATCACTAGAATGCGGATGTTTATGGAAATCTATATTTTCACAGATAACAGAAAACGCAGTTAAACTCGAATAAAAGTTTGTCATATCTTCTAAAGTCTATAACGTGTAAATTATTGTTGATATTAATTATTTAAGGGCGTGGATTAACGAATCAATTAGGCACCTTTTAATAGAAACTTATAAACTAGATATATTATATTTGAACGTTAGAAATTACATGGTGAAATAAAACGTGTGTCCACTTTCCGGACATAAGACAACGAAGAAGAGACGTTCTCTTGTTAGAGAACCATACGATGCATGCACACTCACACATACACTTGTTTACTTATATTTCTTTGTACTGTATATTTCAACAGATATTTTACATATTTTTGCATTTATGAAATTTTCACATATTTCATTATTTCTGTTAAAATAATGTGGAAGACTTGAAATACTTATCTTTTCTATACAATATAATATAACTTGGTTTATTTTATATACTGGGTACATGTGGATATACATATTCAAAACTATCTTACTTGAGCAACCTCTTTAAACTGTTGTATCACATAGCTAGTCAAGTTGCCTACCCAACCTATCTACTACAATGGTCAATTTGACAATCATAATAACCATAATATACAAAATCCTATTTCAACAATTTCCTCTTACTTTCGCCATAAATGCGTAAAAATCTGTAGTCTACTTATCAGCGAACGTCAGCGTCCACCGTCCATTAAACTCCGAGGTATCTGTTCAGGATGTTGCCGCAAGTTCGAACATGTTCGAACCTCTGATGGACGTTGTTAGAGCCGTGGCTAACTCTAAAGGATGCCAATCCTCGCGTCTTCTCTTTGTCCTGGTTTCCGTCAACGGTGACGAGACGGTGACAGTTCCCAGACGCGATCAATTGGTTAACGGAGAGCACTTTATGCCGCGGAAACTGTTGGAACTAATCTAAATCAATCAGCACTTCTATTTAATCCCGAGACCCCTGGGGGCCACCACGAAACCTCCCAACGGACGCGCGTGTTCGACTATAACGTATCGATCGTAAAAAAAACCGGTGTTTTAACGAGTGGTTAATAAGTCGAGCGATTGGGACATCCGGGGGATGACCGCGCTGGCTAGCCTTGACCCTGAGTTTTTACTTTTACGAGCTTTTGCTTCGCGTTTCCTCTGTGGTGGTCCCCCGGGCGCAAACGCTCTGTGTCATTTACCTAGCCAGCTGCGTGAGGCTTTTCTACCTGAGTCACGGGGACTCGTTATCTCACAAAAGATGCCACTTTTCGGTCTCGTGACGCGCCAATCCGACTATGATCGCTGCGGCCTCTGTCTTCGGGGCTGACGCAGCTGTTGGAGCGTTAACACGAGTTCTCTTTCGTCTTTGGGAAAGTGAATTATATATTAGGTTGTCCCAAAAGTTTCTCTCGTGAGTTGCGTTCAATTATTTTCTATGGTAGTGTTTATATAAATAGACAATCTAATTTCTTAGACATTGATGCTGTTACAGTAACGAAGCGAAATAAATCGTACACAATTCAGTAATGTAACATAAGACATAAAATATTGTGTATATATTAATTATTAATAGAAGAAAAGAAACTTTCGGGACAAACTTATATTTTTTTATTATGTATACAGGGTGTCTACGTATAAGTTCGGACATACACAGGGTGTCAATTTTTCAACAAATTCTCAACAAAAAATTACTCTTAGACATTTTCTTTGTGTCGCCTTATTCTCAAGTATTTTCACTTTTAATTTTTCTTCTGCGTTTTCGACTTGACGCTCTTTAAACGGTCATAACTCCACCAAATTACAGTGCAAACTTAAAACTAAGTATACCATTTGAAAGAGCGTTAAATTTGCCATCTCTCTGATTCCAAACCAAAATTTATTACGTAGATTTAACAAGTGAAAAATTAGGTTACACTTTACATTGTGAAAATTTTCAAAAATTTGACTTTTTCTGTATTTGTTTTTCGGTTTCAAAGACATACTTGTTTGGCGGGCACTTCTTGGGAAAAACTTCCTCGAAGTTTCAGCTTTTGAACGGTATCATCAAAAAAAAATTGTGCGGTGGTATTTTAGGAAGAAAATGACGTTTTAATGCAGAAAAGCGTTCAAAATGCCCGCCTCCTCGATTAAAACTATCGGTTCTTCTGCGTCGAAAACATCAATTGTTTGCTTTGTGAAATCGATCGTGTTCCAATCTCTATATCATTTATCGGTACACCGAGATTGATTTTTATTAAATAGTCTCAAAAACCGAAAATTCTATGGATACATGTTCAAAAACAATTATTATTCACCTCGCACTGAGGCTCTACACACGGCTAGGAGAGGCTTGAGGTGTCAAAAAATCGTTTCTTTTCCTAATTGGGGAGGCTCGGGAGTGTCACTAAAAAATACATTAAACCCGATGTCAAGTTAATTTGAAAGTGACAAATCGGTTTTTGTTAAAAAATGTCGATTTTCACCTAAAAACCCACGATTTTCTGCATTTAAACGTCATTTTCTCCCTAAAATACCACCGTAGAATTTTTATTGACAATACCATTCAAAAACTGAGACTTCGAGGAAGTTTTTCCCGAAGAGTGTCCGCCAAACAACTATGTATTTAAACTCGAAAAACGGATAGAGAAAAAATTAAATTTTTTGAAATTGTCACATTGTAAAGTTTGACCTAATTTTTCACTTATTAAACCTACGTAATAAATTTTGATTTTGCGAATGGTGTATTGATTTTTAAGTTCGCACTGTAATTTAGTGGAGTTATGGCCGTTTAAAGAGTGTCAAGGCGAAAACGTGAATATACTTTTATATGATGTAAACAGTAACATTATGAATGAAGGAAGACAAACTCAAAACTTGTATAGAATTTTCATCGAATTTTGCATATGTCTTATAGTTTTGTCGCGGTCTGTAGAAATGAAACACTACAATTTTTTACAATCTTTAGAATCCCGAGTTGTATCGATATAGAGTGTATCAAGCAAGCCTTAGACCTTCAATCGACCGTCTCTTCGAGTGAATATCCCGCGTTTTCCTTTGATTTCCTCGTACCGTTAGTTCTGGGATCCGAATATCTCCCCCGAGATAGCAGCAATCGCGAAAACTTCAGAGAACACCGTAGATAAAATTGATAGCGACTTACCAGCGTACCGGGAGAGAACAGGCACCACGACAGGCTTTCCTCCTTTGTCAGTGCTTAGGATCACCGAGGTGACATCAACAAATATCCCAGCGTGTCGGACAGAGTATGAAGGAACGTTCCGCGACCGCAAGTCGCTCGCCTCGCTATCTGGAATCGCGAGCACCGCCATTGCGCAGTCATTTCAACTTAATAGCGAGAGATTAATACTCTCGCCATGCTGAGGAGTTCTTCATCGCTCCAGGTTCGTCTAATAGTCGACTGAATTTATTCCAACACGTTTGGTGAGGCCGAAGGGGACCACCCATGGGCCCTCGAGATGTTTCATTATTCATTCCCTTCCGTTTCCCTTCGAATGCATCCCGAAGGATTCTACGGAGAGGGAGGGGAAATTACTTAACAATGAGGGCGAATAGGTCGGAGACTCGGGACTTGGAAGGCCACACAGGTGTCCAAGGGTGCCCTCCACCGAGGAGAGAATGACTGGACGAATTATGAGCGTCGAGGAAAGGCATATTACATCGGAGAGGTCTAAGGGTTGGGTGGAGAGCCAGCTGCGGGGCTTAGAAAAGGATACTTAAGGGGTAGTTTAGGATTAGACGTTTTCTAGCCGAAATATTGGAACAGTTTTGTTTTTTGAAATTGGTAGTTATTACTGTTGTTATAGGCCAATCGGTAGAGAATTAAAACAGTGTTTTTGTGACAAAAATAGTAATAGCAAACCGATTGTACAATTACAAAAAAGGGGATGCGTAGATTAATAGGTATATGTTTTTCACTTCCAACTCTGTTCCGTTTTCTTGTTATTTACAATTTAATGCTAAAAAATCGTGATTTTTGTCGTTTTTTGCCTATAAATTTTAAACTAATACAGCAATATCAATGCTCCAATGAGATAAAATGTAGGTGATAAAAATACCTATAGAACGAGACCTCGAAAGTCTCGATCGGATAATGAGGAACGGAGAAAAATCTGGAAAACTGGAAAATTTGGCGTTTTTTCAAAAATTTGTATCTTCGCCTTTTTTTAAACTGAAGCGCTGGCCTTTTGGGAACAAGTAGTGATTGATTTTCCGGTTTTCTACATTTTTCTCCGTTCCTCATTATCCAATCGAGACGTTCGAGGTCTTATTCTGTAGGTATTTTCATCACCTATGTTTTATCTCATTAAAGCATTGATATTGCTGCATTAGTTTAAAATTTATAGGCAAAAAACGACAAAAATCACGATTTTTTTAGCATTAAATTGTAAATAACAAGGAAACGGAACAGAGTTGGAAGTGAAAAACATATACCTATTAATCTATGTAACTGCATAATCGGTTCGCTGTTACTATTTTTGTCACACAAAAATGCTCTATTGATTGGCCTACTAGTATTATTACTTGTTACTAATGAAAAACCCAATTTGGGAGATTCGAATTCGAGATCCTTTTGGTCATAGTCGAGCATTCCACTCACCAGTGACGAAGAAAACCAGTCGGTAGGCTTCGAATAAATCGGAAGTTTCCTGATAAAATAAAAAGGATTTGAACTCGAGACCCTTTTGGTCACAGTCGAGAATTCCACTCACCAGTGATAGGCATTCTAGGATTTTGCTTTGTTGAGGTATAATCAAGAACGAAATAAAGCGTGCGCAGCTATTTAACGTTTGTTAAAAAAATAATATAAAGAAAATATATTCTACTATATAACGAATTTGGTACACTGATATTGCACTCGATATCTGCAATAATTATACACGATATTCTTCAATACAGAATCGGTTCTCAAACCACGTTTGTACAGTTTTTTTTTTTTATTCTTAACAAAATATACGTCCGTTCGCTCTAACATTCATACAAGATCTGAAGCGGATACTTTCACACTCACACACATTCTTCTCTCTCAGTGTTGGCACCTATGCTAACTGAAGCAGCACCAACTTATGAAATTATTTCTCCAACATGCTTCTTTGGAAAACGTTGAAAATAAGAAACGAGACACACATATTGGTAAATTTTATATTTATTCGAAGTCTAGGGTTATGTTCATCACTACCTCCCCCTGCACTATTACAACTCATATTTATTTTGCTTAGATCTATCAACTTTTAACACCTATTTCTTAAGAATGGATGTTGAATCTCTATTTCTATTGATTGTTCACCCGCGCAATTTATTTTGCGACTCGTCGCTAATAATATTCGAGCGATACAATTGTCTGCAAAATGTCGAGAGGAATACTGATAAAAGCCCGGGTGATCAACGGAATTTCGTTGAAACTGTTCCCGTTGTGTAGAACGTTAATGCCTCGATATGAAATTATTCTTCCCGGCTAAGGGAACCGGGAATAATTAAGGAAAGAGGCGACGTCGGCGTGCTCCTGACGAGAACAATGGCCGACGGAAGCACAAAGTATAAACCGAAGTCGGTACTGTCCCAGACTTTTCAGGAGAAGACGAGGAAAAGATAGAAATGGAGGAAAATGAGATAACTCATCGATGTTCATTTACAGTGGGTGTAGAAAGTATTCGTACACCGATAAATTTCCAAAGAAACTATGTGAAATTGTAATTTATTAACCTATTTTTAATAAATAATGACATTCTACATATTCTCGGAAATCTCTAGAATAGATAGATTACAAAAAAATATAGCTATTTACGTAAGTTGCGAAATTAACAAGAAAAAAACAATTAATCGATAGAAATGTTAAAGCAATAAGTATTCGTACAACTGTTTAAAAGTACTTTACTGGAAATTTAATGTTTTCTAATTCGTACGGAGCAATAAATTAATGTGTTTACGTTACAAACTCTACTATAAATGGTTCTCGTCATAAGAATCGTCGTACAAATACTTGTTGCTTCTATGCTTTTACCCACTTTTCGCATTTTTTTGGTAATTTCACAAATTATATTAACTAGTAAATGTTGTTTGGACTATATCTATCTTAGAGACTTCCGAGTATATGTAAAATATCATTGATTATAAAAAAGGAAGTTAAGAAACTGCAATTTCACACAAAAGTTTTTTGGGAAATTGATCGATGTACGAATACATTCTACACCCACTGTATGTCAATGAAGTGAGATTTACTCGAAGGAAACATTTATGTATAAAATTTAAATAGCAGAGTATTTTTAACGTTATTTTATTATTATTATTAACATATTGTAAATGAAAGTTTTAATTATACATTCTTTCTGTGTTTCAAGTTTATGATACCATTTAATGCAGTTAACAATTTATACCGATAAATGCTCTTATTTCGTTTACTTTATAAATACTATTTCAATTTGTCCAGGTAGAACGGTCGTTAAAACTTGTTTTCTAATAGCATGTTGTGTATTTATATTTATCTGCTATACAATGTTTTCTATCAAATCACTTGTAAAGGATAAAGTATTCAAAGAGTTCATTTAAATTAACTAAAGAATAATAAAAATAAAATAGAAAATGAAAATATAATTCTCTTAGTTCTTTAGTTTTATTAAACAATTCTGTTATCAAAAATAATGTCTTTCTTGAGGAATAAACGAAAAATGTATCCAACAGATGTTGAATGTGTACACAACGAAGTAATATCTTTGTCGAGTTAATAAACTACAATTTCACATAGTTTTTTCGGAAATTGATCGGCGTACGAATACTTTCTACACCCACTGTATATTTCATTTTATGTAAATGTCCCCTTTTTTTTAGTTATCCTGCACACGTTTTTCGTATTCTAATACACCATAAATGCATAAAATCATTTACTATACAAAATGAAAGTCTTTCGATGTATTAAAGGTCCCTAAAATATATACAATAGTTGATGTAGGTTTTTTTAGTTATCCTGCACACGTTTTTCGTATTCGAATACACCATAAATGCATAAAATCATTTACTGCACAAAACGACAGTCTTTCAATACATTAAAATAAATATTATTGCTTCAATTATTAAAAAGATAGATACAGTGTGTTAACGGAGACGTCTTCGAGTATTTTTCAATTAGAGTTTTCGTTAAAAATGCAACGTTTTATAGTATAATACTACCTGCTACGATTTTATGTTACGCGCCTTTTACGAGCTAGGAAACATAGAGGCGCGTATCGATTACAAGAATCTCTTTATTCGATTGCAGCGCAAAGTGCGTCAGTGGCAGGATCGTTAATTCGCCCGGTTGTAGGTACATAAACGAAATCGATACTAGGCGCTATTACAGCGTCCGAACAATTGATTTATGGGTCATGTTATACTGTATCGGGTCTGATAAACGATATGTTTCTTCATTAAAGGGTACGGGGGAACCGGTACCAGCATTAATTGTCGCGCCTTTTAAGGATACGGAAAACGAGGGCCACGGCTTTTCGATACGTTCACCTTCTCTTTTTCTACGATTAATTATAAACCACCGTGAGGATATTAAATATCGTCGACGTTCCCTCCATCTTAATTACACGACATTTCAATAAAGCAGATTTCATTGCGCGATTAAGCTGCGCATAATACTCGATCCGTTGTACTTAATACAACTAGCACACCTTTTCTTCGATGGTGGCTCGTAATGTGCGAGTTCTCGCTTCGAGCGACGACCGAAAATCTTGCATTTTTCATCGAAGGGAAAGAGCTATAATTAAATAATAAATTGGAGCAAGAATAGCGTATTTGATGTACAGGTAGCAATTGGCGTCACTCGTCTATTTTAATTCTTTTAAATAACTGGTATTGATTCACTATGGATTGCGCAGGTATCTTTATTTTTATCTCGATTTAGTGTTATTTTTGAAATTATAAATTTTGATTAGCAGGGAAATTTTTTCCCCAAATCGAGGAACATATTGTTTCTGAATTGAAGAATTTATGCTTAAAGGAGTGGTAAATAATATCAGAGTATTAATTTAATAAATATGTACCTATCTTCACCTACCTACCTATTATTCACTGTATGGTGAATAAATTCAATAAATATATACATAATTATACAAAATAAAAATGATCAATATATATAAATTAAATAAAATAGTAATAATAAATTATAAATTATACAGGGTGGTCCACGCAATTGTTTCAAGTCATAACTCCGTTATTATTGCATTTACGAGAAAATGCCAAAGGAGAAAGATAAATGGTTCAAAGGACTTTACATCTGTAGGACTTTACATTTTTTTTTTAGATGCTGCAGTGCATATGCAATTAAGAATTGCATCATTTCTTTAAATAGAAATGCATATTTTTTTTTACACAGATCGTTTCTTCTGTTCATTCTACGTAAAAAAATGATTAGGGTACTATTGGAAAAAAATTATTAGATCTCGAGATATTTTCAAAAAATGTCTTTATTGAAGAAGATGCTCTCTTTCTCCTTTGGCATTTTTTCGTAAATGCAATAATAACGGAGTTTTGACTTGAAACAATTGCGCGGACTACCCTGTATAAAATACAATAAACATACGTATATTTATGTAGTATAGTTTACGTAATTGATAATGTTTATTGATGAATTAGCTTGCCCCATCTCCCTTTAATTAACGAATTAATTACCAAGGTATACATAATTGTTAACAATATGTGTGATAGATGTGATAGGTGTCCCTTGACCTCGGTAGTTTCAATGTTAACCCTTTGCACTCGAGAAGTGACTCTCGGTCACCATTAGGTTTGACGCAGTGAATCGGCTAACAATAATGTTTGTTTCGATTTCGTTTCTTTGGAACTCGAAGTGTCGTTAAAATGATTGTCGGCGAGACAAAGGCGACCTGATTAAGCTTAGCATTCGTGACTATAGAATGTTAAGAATGCATCTGGAGTTGCTAGTAGATACCAAAAAAAAGGCCTCGAGTGCAAGGGGCTACAATTAGTATAATAAGTATTCTTGAATGAACCAATTCAAAATAGAACTTCATATATTTATTTCATTAGTAAATTTTAGGGGAAGAAATAATTAACCAACATTTCTACATATTTTTAGAGTAGAATTTCCGTACATTAAAGTTTATTATTTTTAATGTCAACCTCTTATGTATTTCCTTTCTTATTAATTTTATTTTAAATTGGTTGCTGTACGAATACTTCTTACACTGATTGTAAATAAGCTATAGGAGAAGGTCGCTGCAGACTGTATTTTTCTCATCCATTTGTTATTCGAGTAAGATTCCGCCTCTGGCTGGCATAAACGAAGGCTTCACCTTATTCCCTGTCCAAACAAACATTGTTAGAAAAAGAAAAGGGACGTTCGTGTCGGTGCAAAATCGAACATCGCAAAGAAGGGTAGCGGCGGTGTACGCGATCCGCGGAGTAAGTTATGACAGTCCAGAAGTTCTGACAGGCTGAAACTGGCTGAAACATGTCGTCAGCGGCCGCGTGGAATGCAGAAAGGAGCCCGTTTCGTGGAGTCACGCAGCCTGCGGTGGAGTACGGTAGGGAACCCAGCGCGCTTCAAATGGTCGATGGCATAAGTTATAACTTTTAAATAACCCTAGCGATAGAGTACGTCTGGAAACCAGCTCACCTTGTTTGCCTGCGAGCAATGAGTTTCTTTGGCTGATGTACAGGGTGTCCCACAGTTGCGTGGGAAACTGATAAGTCGTTGAAACTTGGACTGCGTTGAGTTTGTAGTCTTGGGAGAGGTTTTGAGTTACGACTCGAATTTATTTGAACACTTTCGCTGCGGACGAAAATAAGTAGCCGTTCTCTGGGAGTTGCAATTATGATATTTGTTTTTAATGAAAAATTTCTTGCAAATGTTCTAATATGATTATTTTGAAAAACGTATTAGGTTGTCCCAAAAGTTCCTTCCGTAACTTGCACTCAATTATTTTGTGTGGCAGTGTTTGTATAAATAGACAATCTATTGGGTTGTCCTATATACATATAAATATACATATATATATACATATAAATTTGAAGTTTTCTTAAAAATTGGCACGAACTTTCTGGACAACCTAATAATTTATTACATGTTAATATTGTATAACAGTAATGGAGCAAAATGAATTGTACGCAATTTAATAATGGAACATTAGACATAAAATAATATGTATGTAATTACTTATTAATGAAATGGAAGAAAATTTTGGGACAACCTAATATATATGTGTGGTAACTTATTTTATATATAATATGATTGCCGAACAAAAAAAATGGAAACTGAAAAGTAATAAAGACAACCATAGTTTTATTTAAAAAGAAACTCAGTTGGACGCACATGTGCGTCATCCAAAGCGAAACTGTTAATAGTTAGCGAGAAGGGTATTTGGTTGTTTGTTGAAAACCTTACGAAGATAGGAATGTATCAATTTTTCTAAAATTATTTTTGTTTGTCCTTAGTGATAGTCTAAGTCATAGTCTTGGAATAAATTCATATCATGCGGATTTGCGAATATGAATATGAATAAATTTATGAATAAAAATGTGAATAACGCGTTATTTACATTTTTATTCATAAATAGCGCGTTGTTTACATTTTTATTTATAATTAATTCTTCATTAAATAACGTTAATCACTTACTTACATTGTTTACTATCCCACACAGAATCGTTTTCACTCCAACCAAATGAGTAATTACAAAAATGATGTAATTTATACAAAAATAAACCAATCATTGTTGAAAATATACTTACTTAAGTTTTGCACTTACTTTTGTCCAAGTCTGCGAAATTAATTTTTTTCTCCCTGTATAATTATTTTTATTCGGTGTTTTTACAACCAAAAGGTGTTAATGAAAGTATGTCATTAATTCATTATCCAAGGTACTTAAACATATTCGAGAAGTTTCGTATATATGTTTATTAACATAACATAAGACAACTATAATGTTTTCTATAATAATAACAATGATTGTTTTATTTGCATAAATTACATAATTTTTGTAATTATCCATTTGGTTGGAGTGAAAACGATTGTGTGGGATAGTAAACAATGTAAGTAAGTGATTAACGTTATTTAATGAAGAGTTAATTATAAATGAAAATTTAACGCGCTATTTATGAATAAAAATGTGAATAACGAGTTATTCACGAATAAAAATGGAAATAACACGTTATTCACATTTTTATTCATAAAATTCATATTCATATTCACGAATCCGCATGATGTGAATTTATTCATATTCATAAATATGAATATGAATACTCCCATCTCTGATGATGTTCAATCTTTCATGTTCGAATCTTAATAGAAGTTATAGACGTCGTAGATAGCGCCACTAGTATTTAGTTAGCCCTCAGGAGGATATTTTTTATTGTAGCTACAGTACGAGTTTAGCGATCCCGAGGTACCGGAGCTGTAGACATGTAAAAGAAAAGAAGAAATGTAAATCATATATATTTAATGGAGTTGTTAATAACTAAAAATGCTTCTAAAGTAAATGCGAACACAACATTGGCCAAGACTATCGGATAACCAAAGAAGAAAGAAACTGCCAAGTAATACAAAAAAATGTGATAGTTATATACTAAAAGAGATAGACAAAATGTAACTCAAAGTCCAAGGAAAGTTCCTATTAAAATTATATAAAATAAAAAAAAAAGCAAGCAACGAGTAGGTTAGGAACAATATACAGTATTACAAAAGTACAATTAGAATAAAAAGAGAGACCAATATGAAGACTGAAGATTGTTAGGTTGTAAGGAAAAAGTATATATCTTCTAAAAAGATTCTATTTTCTTTTGTCTGTGATACAATAATATATATAAAACAGACAAGTTACTATTTCTGTATAAAGTTTACTAACATAGTAGAATAAAGAATGTGACAACCTCGACTTACGAATTAAAAAGTTTATTGTTATGCCTTTCTTTATTGCGATTAGATATCAGAAGGATAGCCAGTAAGAATGGAGACTAAGAAGCATTAATGTAAAACGTTTAAAAGAGAAAATGTAAAAAGAGAGCATCACATACTAGTGCAAAGTACTACTCCGAATGTACGGACTTTAATGTAATAAACAATAAACAATAAACAACAGTGGCGTCATCTCTGACCACCATATTTTATTCTGAGTTTATCTTTATTACTTTAATTAATTCCTGAGACGTTCAAGCGATGAAGCACTTCACCTGCAATTCTAAAGGCACATTTTCCCCCCTGTACTTGAATATCTCTACCTCCATGCCAAGTTCCTTCATAAAAGTTTGTCAATCAGCTGAATGTTCTTTTCAGACGATTTTTATTCGATTTAGCGAGTCCTCCAAAGGAACCAAAGAATCGAAAGCTTCCAAAGGATTGATCACCTCCCAAAGTCTCGCTATGTATCCTTTCACATTCCTACCCTTCGTATCCCTACTTCTATACAGGTGCAACTTCGAATTTTTAAATTTTCTTTTCTCAATGGAACTCCGCATTATTCAGCACATTAGTCGTTGTATATATTTAGCTAGTTTGGATACTATCTGTTGCGTATCCCTTTTGCATCTTAAACATCGTTGAATTGGAAATCCTGATATGCGCACAGGACGAGCCACGGTCGTCGGTTGCATGCAAAGCTCGAGACGGGGGGATGCATATGCAAGCGACCGATGGAAAAAAAATGGGAAACACGTTTCTGGAAGAAATATGGCATCTGCGCTTGAACTTTGTTGGATTTTTCTTTTATGCGGACACGGAACGTTTAGAGGACCCTTTCACGAGGTGGCATTCTTGAATAATTCTCACAACTGTCTTCGGATGCAAACTTGATCTCGCGTTCAAAAATATTACATTTTTATTCAATTTTTTGTGGCGAGGTCCAGCGTAATTAAAACATTGTTAGTTTACGTGAATTCTATATAAAAAGACGCAAATGTGGAAGGAAACAGTCTAGGATGATTGCACCGAGTTTATCACGAATGGACTAAACGCAGTTATCTTCACAAAAGTTTGATCTTTAACCCTTTTAGTGCCAGGCGAAAAAGAGGTGCTTATGCGAGAATAACCGGCCGAATTTCACGGTTTTACTAGGGTTTGGGAGAATACTCATAAAAACTAAACAAGAAACAATATTTACATGATTCAAAAAGCATTATATTAAGGACGACATAATAATACTAGTTTTTCTAAATTCATTGAAAATTATATAAATAACAAAGGTATAAAAGATCACGAAGAAAGTAAAAGTTGAGTTCTCTCTTACAAAACGTACAAAGTATATACTTAGCATTTCCAATATATTTTGTAACAAGATAAATAATACTATATAACAAAAATAAAAAATAGGTCGAAGGTACATGGTAAGCGCCGGACGGATTATCTCTTCCGAAATACGTAATTGTTATTGTTATTGTTAACGCAACGGCGATTCACGCCGCAATGTCGGATGTCGACAAATGTATGTACGATGATGACTAACAGCAATCAATGTTTACATTTAGTGACCGAAAAACTGAGTTTTCATTGATTCTTGGAACTCATTCTTGTGTGTTCAAATACTTTTGTGACTTCAGCAATCTCTAACTTTACAAGAAATAATTCAAATCTATCCTTTACATATTTTGATTTGTTTGAAATTTTACCCATATAATCTGCAGAGTCGTACCTCCTTACAGTGTTAATAATATTTCAGTAAATGTTATATAATACACCTATTATAATTATAATGGAATTTGGAAATAAAGTATTTCGTACTAAATGTTCAAATACTTTCGTGAGTCACTGTGTATTCTTACAAATGTCATCTCAATTTATACAAAAGTGACTCCGAATTCTAAACTTTACGCAAAGGACAAATTCTATAAAAAAAAACTTACAGCTCCTTAATCATAGATTGAACGATAGTGATTGAAAACCGACTTACCAGAATACAGAAAAGGCAAAACTACAGTGGTAGACATAATTATAAGACACCCCGAAAAGTATTGGTTTAAGTACTTAGTAATGTAGTTATATTAAAATACACTTCGTCAAAAGAAAATGGTTTATTTTTTAATAACAACTTCATAAATTTTGCGAAAAATGATCAAACATTTCTAATTTATTCAAAAATTATACAATTAAAAGAAATGCTTTTAATTGTTTGCTTAAAAGAAAAAGAGAATGTACAAAAGTTCTGAAAATTTATACACATTTTGAAGTAATAATAATGTGTAGAGCTTCTTTATTTTGAACAACTTCGATCATTCGTTTCGGTAGACTTTTAAATAATTGTTTTATATTCTTTTTATCTAAGTCTTCCCAACCTTTCAGAATTGCTATTTCCAAATCATTAAGACTATTATATTGTTTGCCACCTTCGTATACTTTTCTACTCAACTGACCCCACACATTTTCTATAATATTGAGATCCGGAGACTGTGCTGGCCAATCTAAAATTGGTATATTTTTAGCATGAAAATAATTTTTTACAACTTTAGCTATACGAACAGCTGCATTGTCCTGCTGGAATATGAAATTTTCACTTACAGCATGATTCCGAATCTGCTCTTGTACTAGTTTTAAATAACTAGTAGCTTTCATTTTGCCATCAATGAACTTGATTTCGGTATTCCCATTATACTGCTCATAACATCACAGATCCTCCACCACATTCACGGCGACTTAAAATTCTTGCTTCTTTTCGTAAATCGTGAAAATAATATTTCCAACCATCAGGTCCATCTAAATTCATTTTCTATTCATCAGTAAAAAGGACTTTCCGCCATTTTTTCTTCCACTGTAGATGATTAAGAGCAAAATCTAGTCGACGTTGTTTGTGTACTATCGACAAAGGTGGTTTAACAGCAAATTTTTTTCGTTTCAGATGCTGTGTCTTTTGTATAACTCTTTTTACAGTCTTTACAGATACTTTTAACCCACATTCTACTAAAATTTACCTAGGTGTAAGAGTTGAATTTGATGCACACCTTAAAACTGCTCTTTTATCTCTTAAAGTAAGGGATGATTGTCTTCCAGATCTTTTCTTTTTTCCGTAATTTTTTGGATTAAAAAGTTACGAATTACACACCTACTTCTTTTCATTTTTAGTGACATTTGTTTTAAATTCTCTCCTTTTGCTCTTCTTTGAAAGGTATCTATTTTTTCCTCTTCAGTTAGAACTTTACCACGTGGCATGATTTTAGTTTTAATATTTTTCTATTTTATACTAACAAAATCACTATAATAGAGAATTCACAGTACGAAACACACGAATACATTTAGATTCAACGACTATCTGTAGTCGACTAACATTAATGTCTTATAATTTTGTCCTACAGAAGAGACCAAACATTACAAGTCTTGGAAATGCTTCAACGCTTTGTATTTGTTAACATTGTGATGGACTTGGCGAATAGTACCCTTAGTATAGTATATCGAATAGTATCCCATCATCATTTACGCTACGTATACAAGCTTATACATATTTTTTTTTTTTAAGTAAATTGGGTGTCGTATAATTATGTCCATCAGTGTAATTTATTATTAACGCAAAACTAATCTCATAGCTCAACGACCAATGTCATCAAACGTTAATACAATCCCATAGATCGGGGAATAGTGTAATCAAGCACAAAGTCTGTCGTCTTCAATCATTTACTCACTTCCGTTTGATTACATTTAAAAATGAAAAACGAAACCAGAATGGTTTTCAACCATAAAACGGATTGAGGTGTCTTCTGATGAACCCGTAAGAAGCTAGAAAATCCTGACCGGTTTATTTTCGTCTATGATCGGTGGTAGCAGGTAGAAAGGAAGGAAAGCGTCGTCGCCCAATGATTTTCCACGCTGTGTGGCCTTGTGCTCAACAGGAACCACCGATACTTTCCCTCAAGGTCGTCCGTGACCTTTAAATTACGCTCTCGAGAGGATAGTCCTTTGTGAGTTTTCGAAAAAGGTTGGGTAGCCAATTAGGTATACAGACCGAAGGAACTGCAACTCGACTGGAATTGGAAGGTTGCAGCTTGAAAGAGAGGTAGACGCAATGGTTCGATCCTATAGTCTGGGTCCTGGACACCTGAATAGAGTAAATTTGGAATGTTTTTATACAAATTTGCATAATGAAGAATCATGTGGAATTAAACGGGTAATGGACGATTGCAGCTTGAGAGGGAGGTGGACGAAACTTTTCATTTCTGGACTCTTTGAATAGGATAATGAACTAAATAGCATAGATCTAGAACGTTTTTGAGCAAACTTGCATAATGAAAGAAGGACACGAGCAGCGGTCAACTGCAGCTTGCGAAGAGATGTAGACGAACCTTTTCATCCTCGATGATTCACTGAATAATCTATATCTAGAACATGCTTAAACAAACTTGCATAATTAAGAACTCTCCGAAACGAAACAAACACCAGGCAACTGCAGCTTGAGAGGGAAGGAGAGGAATCTTTCCATTCCTCTGCTCTCTGTGCCGCATTATTGGCAGTACATGGAACAAGATACAGATAGAAACTCTCAAATAATAGTTTATACAGTCTGTCTCACAGAAGCGTGTCGGCTATATTTCTGTGAATGTTTATAAGATTCTATCAAAGCTTATAGGGAAATTCTTTTTTTCCCTATTATTTGCAATTTTTTCTTCATTGCGAGGGAGTTTGTGTAATGGCTGTGTGCAATGTTTGTTTGAAATAATTAAATTGTTATTTATAGACTATACCGACGTAAGTTTTTATAAAAGCTTGTAGAAACTCTTTACATATCCTGATTCTTTTTCAATGCAATGAAAAAACATAAATATTGCACGATATTTTATCAAATTAATCTTAATATATAGAAAGGCTGATTACGCTCGCAGCGCGAAAGTTTGAATTGGTTAATTGCCTTACAATTTCTTGAAAACGAAAGAAAGTCACTCCTTACTACTTTCAGAGATCGATCTACATACCCTTCTTTATATCTGAGAGAAAGCTAATTAAAAAATTCGGAACACATTTCGCTATGCCTCCTTCAGGGGCGTATAAAGAAACGGTTCTGTCTTTTGAACTTGATAGAATACCAAACCAAAAACGAAGATTCATCACTGAACACTGTATTGCTCTAATCGCAATCACTACTTTCGTGAGCCGGCGCCAGACAATTTTTGATAAATTAGTAGAGAGCATGCCGAGACGGTGCCAAGCTATAATTGCTAATGGAGGATATTTGACATCTTACTAGGTAAATGCGTATTAGTGTTTTAGGTGCAGATTTGACCCATATGAAACTTTGTACAAATATATAAATACAGGGTGTCCCAAAAATGTTGTAACAGTTTGAAAGGGGTGGTTCGGGAGGTGATTTGAAACAACTTTTTCCTTATCGAAAATGTGGTCCGAGGCTTCGTTGAGGAGATATTAACAGAAAACACTGACCAATCAGAACGCGAGTATGCCAATGGAGCGCCCGCTGATTGGTCTGTGTTTTGCGTTAATATCTTCTTAACGAAGCCTCGGGAAACACTTTCGCTAAGGAAGAAGTTGTTCCAAATCACCCCCCGAACCACCCCTTTCAAGGTGTTACAACATTTTTGGGATACCCTGTATTTAGAAAAATATAGCCGACACGGTCTTGTGAGACAGACTGTAGTCTCCCTCCTCGAATTCCATATACAATTTATATGTATAGAAACTATCACACGTGGATCTAGAACGGCTCCAGACCAACTTGCATAATGAAGGGCCCCGCGAAAGGAAACAAACATTGCGTCACGTGTCGAACGAAAGCTCCTCTAGGGTGTTCTGTGTATGGATCCAAGAGAGGCCCACCCAAGTTTGTCCACCCGTTCTCCATCGTCGGGTTGCCTGGCATATACGTTATTTCTGACGGCTCTCTCGCTCCTGTATTTATCTTGAACGCGATAGCGAGGAGAAACGAGACTGGAGAGGACAGGATATACTCGCTGTGACATATTCCTTGGACGCCACGCCATGCGTGGCATTGCGCATCCATGCTGTGTACGCACCTACAAAGTGCATGCTTCTGCCATGTGTCGCTCGAGTGCCTAGTTAGCGTTGGTTTAGTGATACGGAGATAAGAAAGAGACTTTGAGGAGTCCGAGTTACCGTTGGGCAACGTTTTCGAAAGGCAGGAAGGGTCGGAGGGGACCGGTGACATTTATGAGTCACGATGCTGCGCTAGGTATGCGCTTCCATGGTTTGTCTTACATTTTGGACCTTTCGAATGTCGAGTAGACCTACACCTATGCTTTTCACTGTATCTATTAGAGATAAAGGGAGAGCTCAGCTGTAAGTTTCGAAAATGTGTACTTTTGTATTATTTTCGACCTTGAATTTAATAATGGAAATACATTCGAAAGACCTACATCTGTAATTTTTACTTTACCTATTAGAGACAAAGGGAAAGCTCAGCTGTAAGCTTCAAAAATGTGTACTTTTGTATTATTTTCGACCTTGAATTTAATAATGGAAATACATTCGAAAGAATGTCTTTTCAATCACATCGAGCGGAATTGAGAAAAAGTAATTATTGGACAGTTATAAAAAACACGAATTTTCAAGGTGCCTTGAATCAACCCTTGTCTGTTATATGCGTTCAGTGAGGCCTCGTTGCAGAGTTGTTTTTTCAACATCAATCTCTCAGGAGATCAGCTTGATAGTTAGCGATTAATCACGACAAAAATCAGTTTAACGAGCGCGTTGCACGCACAGAGCATGCATTTAACCCTTTTGGACCTGTTGGCAGCGTACATGATATTCCGAGGCCAATAATTTTGTGTCGTACAACGCGTATACTCCTTTGCGTTCATAAAGTCATGCAGCATTCCCCTCCTCTCCCTCAATATATTTGACATTGCAACACGTTGCAATTTATCCACAACTATTTCGAAAACACGTTCAAGTTTTGTCGCGTCGAAATACCGCGACAAACAGCGGCGAACACCACGCGTTCCGTACGCCTAACGAATCTACAAACGACGCCACGATTGAATGGACCCCGTTAAATGGAACTTCGATGAACAGAGTCCTGACAGATTGCGCCCCGACCACTCGAAAAGTCCCGTAACCCCGAAAGAAACGCACATGTCACAGTTCCGAGTCTGTTATTTTTCGAGTGGGGCCAGAGGTCGTTTTTACATCGCGCTCGTGTTACATCCGCGCCAGATGTCCCGGGGATAATTCGATCGGATGCAATTTTATTCTTGAATTCGTTGCGTGGAAGAAAAAATTGCATTGTAATGTCGCAGAAACTTGGGGCGAAGAGTGAAAGCGTCAATTGACATTTCCCCTGAACCAATCGGATAGAACGCGATGAACTATGTAAACCTGGCACCCGACTTTTCAAAAATTAATTTTTTTTTTATAGAAAATGATAATATTTCGTTTGTACTTGATTGTACCGCTAATAGTTTCGTTTGTACCTTCATCAATTAATAATTAAAAAAAATTCAAGAAATGGTAAGCATCCGACATTGAGATTTTTGAAATCTGTTTTTTCCTTATTCATTAGAATTGTTCGTAGCCGTTTGTACCGCTTTTCGTGTGTACCTCAATAGTTTAAATTTTACAAGCAATTGTTTATACGCGTAAGAGAGAAGTTCGTCAATTTTCAAGATTTTTAAAATCTATTTTTTTCCGGTACAAAGCGATACAAACGATTCTAAAGAATGGGGAAAAAATAGATTTTAAAAATATTGAAAATTGACAATTTCCACTCTTACGCGGAACAACAATTGCTATAAAATTTAAACTATTGAGGTATTAGATAGACTGGAAAGTAATATCGTTTCTTTTACATTAAATTCAAACAGATTTGTAATAAATTTCTATCTGTAATCAGTTATGCAATCGCCATCGTTATCAACAGCCTTTTGTCATCTATTGTGCAAATTTTCAATGCCAGATCGATAAAAATCAACGAGTTGAGTGATAAACAAGTATTTAAAAAGGACGTTACTTTCTAGTCCACTTAATACAAACGAAACGAAAAGCAGTACAAACGGGTATAAACGATTCTAAAGAAGAGGGAAAAAAGTAATTTCAAAAATCTCAATGTCGGGTGCTGACCATTTTTTGAATTTTTTTTAATTATTAATCAATGAAGGTACAAACGAAACTATTGGTGATACAATCAAGTATAAACGAAATACTATCATTTTCTATAAAAAAGAATTAATTTTTGTAAAGTCGGGTGTCAGATTCACATGGCTAACGCGATCAACAAGTTCTCTTCTTAAAGTGCATTCCTTTCGAGAGATCTGATTTTGGATGGAGAATTAACCGATAGGGGAATATTTGAAGTTATAGTGTGTGGGAGTTCTAGGTTTCTGGGTTCGGTCGTTTACTATTTAGTTTAGATGACCAGAAAATAGTTTTCTTTGGGTAAAAATGATATTCAATTCACGTGAAAGAGGTCTATCAATCTGACAACCAATCCTTAGGACCACAAAAAAGTTATCTAGAGACTTGTACGTTTGCAATAACTTTGTCCACCTTGAATATCTCAGTTATTCATACTCTGTTCTATTTCACACAGAGTCGCTCAGCCGTCTTGATCTTTCGAGAACCTGTCGCTATTTGTTACTAAAATATTGTTGTAGTGATATAAACGTTAGGATAAATAATGGTAGAGTAAGGATTGTTTACAAGATACTGCTGCGCCACTCAACAAATATGTTGCATGTTTTTACTTCTGAAAATGTTTAAAAGACACAAACACGCCAACTTAATATCGAGTGATTGATTCAAATGTTTGTGTCTTTTAATAATTTTCAGAAGTAAAAGCATGCAACATACTCCTATTATCCATATTAAAATATGTATTTGCGGCTCGAGAAACTAAAAGTCGTTAACACTTGTACCATTTATATACTATTAATATTAGTATATTTGTATTAAACATTATTAGACAATATTGGATTACATTGATATTTTACGACACATAAAAGACCTTTCCTTATGCGCACTCTCACTTGTCACATCTGGAAATGCGCACGCATGCTCACGTACAGGCTAGCATACAAAAATTACGCATATCTTAACAATCCAAAATCTAAAAAAAAAAAAACGTAGCGTCTCATCGAAAAAAGCATCGACGACTCCAAAATTTCATTGCAAAAATGACCCAACCGTGGACAAAATTGTCTCGTTATTATAAGCATCCTTCGAAGCAGAGCATCTTTGTCCTAGCAACAATTGTTCGATTCCAGTCGAGAGCGCAATCTGAAAGGGTTACTTTCTGGAATGGTCCGCCATCGCGATCCGGACGTGGCGCCCTCTGTTCCTCCGAAACCGGTTGTGAGAAGGCGCAGATGCTCGTTACCCTCGCAATGTTTGCAAATGTATCAAAGTTTCCGCGTAATGACCTTCTGTTTGATTTGCTAAATGAACCGGTGGGCTGTTGCGACGTTGACCAAACCGATGTGTGGATGGGGACAGAAATCGTGTAGGGGGTTTGAGGAACGGAAGGGGAGGAGGGGAGGGTGAAGCTGGAATGGGTTTGACGCGTGTCACGTGCACATGTCAGCCCAGACCGCACCGCGTCGCTCATTCTCGCTCTTTCCACCTAGCAGGCCTGTCGACGAGCTTTCTGTCAAGTTCGTTGCACCTTGTCATCGATTTTCTTCCTGACGGTCGTCAGTCGTTCCGTGTGATCGCCCGTTAATAGTAAACCGCGCTAATGCCACTCTCGTCTCGTTTGCACATCTAATTAGAACGGTGCGACCCGATAGCCGACACTTGGGAAGCGATATTTAATCCGCGATTCGGCCGAACAGCTGTCGGAACACCGCTTTGGTTGGTTTGTTCCATTGGGAAGTACACCTGCCGCGGTCGACACTGATGGAATTAGCTGAATCCTCATCGAGGAGTGTAGTAGAAGTTGGGGTGGTCGAGGAGGATGGCCTTTGAAGGTGTCGAGGGGTTCTTAAATGGTGCCAAACGTCTTCAAGCATGATGGAAATGCAGATGAAAATCATGGGGGACATTGATTTGTAGCCATGATTGGATGAGAAAGATTTGGAAGATTCTTAAGGCCGATCGCATACGGACGCGCAACTGATCAGTTTCGAACCACTCTGAAAGTAGTTGCATGCGACCATGGATCTAGGTAAAACAAAGATAGTGGAGTAGGTAAAACAAAGAGCACAAACGGTTTGCAACACTAATTTCAAATCGGTTGCGCCTGAGTGCGTTGGACCTAAAAGATGTCAAGATCTTAGTTTGAAACATCATCCAACATGTTACCTCGCAAGAAGCACATCTGGCTTGTTTGTTACCGACTTTATCAATAGATTCTGTATCGATACCATCGTTATCGTTGTAGGAAGAGTCGTTAGAGGTCCCGACAAATCTCGAGAAACTTCCAAGTGCAACGGAATCAGGAGGGAACGTAAAGTAAAATTAAATTGCGTAAATTAAAGGCACGTGTACTTTATTCGGCGTCTGATATTCGAATGACATCGTTAACGGTTCGCGATCGTAAAAGCTTCGCCAACGCACAGTGGTCTGAAATCGTACAAAATCTGGTCAAAATTCAAAATATGGAACTTGTTGTATTGAAATGAATACAACGCCATCTTGTTTAGTGACAAGGAGTGCATTTCAGGTAAAAATTTCAGAAAGGTATATTTTGTACATGACATGGTAATCAGCGATCACAAAATCCATAATGTCCGAAAAATCGTCACCAAC
The DNA here is from genome assembly GCF_026225885.1 of Hylaeus anthracinus. Classification (NCBI taxonomy): domain Eukaryota; kingdom Metazoa; phylum Arthropoda; class Insecta; order Hymenoptera; family Colletidae; genus Hylaeus; species Hylaeus anthracinus. The sequence goes on along the minus strand of NW_026534330.1, from coordinate 13,662,731 downwards.
AGCCTACGAATCATAGTCGCCTCAGAAGAAGCCGATTTGGACAGGTGAGCCGCCGTACATCTCACCAGGAGAAATCCCCAGTGCGGATTCCGATGATCGTTTTTGTGGGCGGACCGAGTCTCAACTCTCAAGGCGTCGCTGTTACACGCGTTCCCGTACGTTCACACAGCTCTCCGACGGGGGCACGCGTGTGCATGCGTGCACTTTTGTTGTCGCGGCACAAAAACCGTACCGGTGGAAGGAAATTCTCAAGGGACAATGCAGGCGTAGGGTGCCAACAGCGTCGCCGGAGCCTCAGGAATATCCGGTTTCCTTCGGGAGGATGTGCATTCTGCGGTTGGCCATTCAGAAGTCCCGCGAGCGTGAATTTCGCGAGATGCCGACGCGCACGTTCGAAACTTTCATGGTTTCGGTTCCCATGGTCGACTGACCTCGGTGTAAGGCCCATCGACGTTCTTCGTTACGACTGACCCGGCAGGAAGTGCGCGCGAACGCGACGCTTCCGCTTTTCGCCAAGTTCGACTGATTCTGGTACAGTAGAACCGTGATTATATGAACAAAAATTGTGCTCGGTCTCTGATATACGAACTCACAGCTGACCTAGTATCTTCTAGCCCCCCATAGCTGAGACCAGTACCTTTTAACCTCCCATAGTTGAGGGCCTTGAACTGCCTTCAAGTATTCAAGTATTTAGCGTTGGATGGTGCGAATTTTACTTTAGAAGATATGCACCCTCCTTGAGACCTCATTTAATTAATTTTTGTATCCCTAGACCTAACATTTTAATGAGTATGGTTCCTTCATTAAGCTTCATTCGATAACACTGTGCCTAATAATGACTTTTCTCAACATGTTCCCTACAATAAGCCCTTCAGAGTTTTCTTCTAACTCCAAATCATCAACTCCGCTTCATCTACATCAATCATGGACTTCTATAATAATTCCAGTGGCATAAATGAGCCTGGAACCTGAGGCGACGTAACCATAGAGCATGCCTGTTCACCCAATCCATTAATCTAATAGAGTGAAGGCTTCCAAGTGTCTACTATTTAATAAGAAATAGCAGTGCACCGACACTTTTCAATTTCCTCTGCAATTAACATCCTAATGTCGATTACTTCCTCCTATTTCACATCAGGATTACCCTGCATCCCTTGCGCCTTCCCTAGTCTCGCTCGCGAGTCTCCAATTGCTATAGAGTTTCGTCCATTTCATCGTCACGGTTTCCACACGAAACGCGGGGTTCCAACATTCTTGCCAGACAATTACAATTACAATTACAATTACAATTGGCCTGCCTGTCACAGAGTCGCTCATAGCATGCATCGCTAATTACGAGCCAGACCGGATGCAACAACTGGTACTTTACGCGCCGAGCGCGATATTAATCAGGCAAATCTCATTTTCAACGGCTGTCGTGCGCGTTCCCGTTCTGCGACACGAACCGATATGAACTTTCCCGTAGGGTTGCGCAACGCTGGAAAAAAGGTTCGCGACTTTTACCTCGACAGGATGATTAAATGCTTCGATAGAAACCCGGGGAAATGAAGGCGAGGCGAATGAATACGTTCGTCGTTGGGTCGGGACCCACAGAAGAGAGCAACGCTGATTCCAAGCTGTAGGTACTCCATATTCTCGAAACGTTGGATGATGTTTGAAGCTGTTTGGAGAGACATCTTCAGATTTGTTGAAACTTCTAAGGATTCCAACATCGGTAATAAACAGGCTAGGTGTGCTTCTTGTCCGATAATGATTACTGGATGAACTCCTCAAGTGACATCGTGAGTCTTACTTGGATTCCACTATGTTGGAGGATGTTTGAACCTGCTTGTGTAAGGATCCTGCTACCCACGTAGATTATACAACGTATAATAGGCCCTATCTCGAGGCTATTGTACCCGACACGTGCGCCGAAAAACGTTTGACGATCGCGAACCGTTGGCGATGCCATTCGAGTATCGGACGCCGAATAAAGGACACGTGTCTTTAATTTACGCTATTTAGTTTTACTTTCCTTTACGTTCCTTCCTGATTCCGTTACAATATTTATTTTTATTCATATAGTATCGTGTAATTCGAATTTACTTGCTTAAAATAAAGTAATTATTTATTCTTGAACTTCCTTAATTTCGAAAATTTCGTTCAGAACAATGTAATAAATTACTTTTAATATTATTACATTTTTTGTAAACGCACTTCAGTCTCTTCAAGAAGTGGTCAACAGTGGTCTGAAATAGGAGTTAACAGATAAATATAAAAATTGCTACACCATAGGTTTTATGGTCGCTGATTATGAATCTGACATCAGAATTTCGAAATTCAAAATGGCGGATCCAATATGGCCGACATGTATATTAGAAATATATTAGATTCACGTAAAAATTGGTACATTATGGATTTTGTGATCGCTGATTACCATGTCATGTACAAAATATACCTTTCTGAAATTTTTACCTGAAATGCACTCCTTGTCACTAAACAAGATGGCGTTGTATTCATTTCAATACAACAAGTTCCATATTTTGAATTTTGACCAGATTTTGTACGATTTCAGACCACTGTGCGTTGGCGAAGCTTTTACGATCGCGAACCGTTAACGATGTCATTCGAATATCAGACGCCGAATAAAGTACACGTGCCTTTAATTTACGCAATTTAATTTTACTTTACGTTCCCTCCTGATTCCGTTACAAAGAGTTATTTCTGTATGGGGTTGTTTGGAAATTCCTTTTGTTTGAGATTTTCTTCTATTTGGGATTCCTTGACGATTCCTTTAATCGAGGATGTTTGGAGGCTTTGTATATTTATACAGACTTATGAAGTTTGTGGCTCATTTACAGACGTTCTATAGACTTATTTATAAAGTGTAATTATTAGACTGCGAATGTTTATGCATTTATAGGAAATTTGAATGGGCAAGAAAGTACAAAATGCAAACAATATGCAAGAATATAAAAAAGATTAAAAGTAAAGTTCATGTTATAATATTTGTAGAATAAAATAAATTCCTATTTAGGTTAAATTTGTATAGGCACTTTCGCGAAGATTTTATTTTGTATAAAGATCCGCAGTCTAGTAATTATAAAATTGATTGCAAAAGAAGGTGAAATATATACTCGTGCCAATGGTGCTTGTTACCTCGACAGTTTTAGTGTTAAATGTCTATAATAAAATATTCAAAGACAATTTCTACCATTCGACTGGCGTTGGAAGCTTCGAAGAACGAGATAACCGTCTACAAATTTACTGTGCTATTTTAAAGCTTCAGACTAGTCAATTTTAATCAATTTCTTCCATCCCTGAAGCATCTCCTATTTAGAACGTTTGATTCTCCGGCTAGGTAGTCGCGTGCCTCGACTTTCCGCTTCCTCGCAACTTTCGTCTCGCTTTTCCAGCGTTACTTCGTTTCTTGTTAGCCCGGTAAGTGGATTCCACGGCAAGTTTTCCACTCCCCGAAGCAAACGCCGCGTAAAACGCCGTCGACTGGAATATTTACACGCACCTGAGGTATCATCCCTCTTCATGCATGTACGCGCAACAGTCGACATAATTTTAACTTCCACGACATTCCTGCCCGTATTTCCTCGGGATCCTCTTCGTGTTCCCGTTACAAACGACTGAGGGACGAGGAAATACACGTCGTTTCCCGAGTTGGGGAATCTTCTTTACGACTTCTTTCCATTTTACAGAGATACGGCTACGTCGTCCAGAGATTCGGAATTGCCCGACTCGAGCTTCTGGACAATTTTGCATTTTGTGTAGCGATGAACCGACAGAAAAGCTTTAGAACGTCCAATATTTTCTAGGATGCTTGATATTTCATTAATGGAGTATCATCTTCATTTTTTGAATTTATATTTGACACATACTCAATACATATTTGAGGTACTAGAATATATCAGGTTGTCCCAAAAGTTTCTTCCGTGACTTACACTAAGTTATTTTGTGTGCTAGTGTTTATATAAATAGATATTCTAATTTCTTAGATGTTGATGTTGTAACAGTAATGGAGCAAAATGAATCGTACACAATTCAATAATGTAGCATTAGACATAAAATATTGTGTATGTATTACTTATTAATGAAATGGAAGAAACTATTGGAACATCCTAATATTTGGGATTAAGAGAGAAGAGAGCCAAGGGAATTAATTAATTAGTTTTCTATTTCGATACCACCAAAAATTGCGAATTCAAGGCCATAAGTGGCTAATTCTAAAACGAAACTAGATTGCGTTATTAAGTTAAGTTTTCTTTAAAAAAAAAAAAAACTAAAAAACTACTGGACCGAATTAGAACAAAATCTAATCAGCTCTAAGTTAGATTGATACACATCGATTGCATCATCGATCATTTTGATCTTGCTAATAGTTTTTTTAGAAAACGTTAACGAAAAATTTGTTTACATATGTACATCATACGCGCGCGTGCGCGCGCACACACACACGCACGAACAACTTGTTAAAAATAGGCTAAAATGACTCCAATGACCTTGAAACATGGAGATCTGCTGAACTTCCCTATAAATCGGGACGTTAATTAGAAATCGAACGGTCAACGCGACTGATTCGATACTTTTTAATCGATTTCGAAAAAGGAGGAGGTTACTCAATTCGGCATGGTTGTTGTTGTTGTTGTTGTTTTTTTTTCAAATGAATTACTATTAGGTTTCATTTATATCATAAAGCTTCCTCGGGTAACACTTCTTTAAATTCTCAAAAGAATGGACTTCAAAGAAACGTAAACAAATTAATTTTGTCTACGTCTACACCCTTAATCGTAAAGAAGCCCTTTACAAAAGTTAGTCGTAAGGGAATTCGGCAAATTCCCTTAACCTCGAGTAGCTTCGAGGGTTGGGAGCACATTATTTTTTATTTGTCCGATCTCCTCGCGTTTCACGGTCTTGACGTTACGGTTCGCGATATTGAGAATTATTATGTTTGTTAGTTGCGATCAGAGACCGGATTTCATTCTTCTCCTGGCGAACTTCTGCCTTCTAAATTGCACCGACGTCATTTCCTGGTACCGGAGCCATTTTCGTTAGTTCTCTTCTCGATATTTACCTCTGCGAGACGACAAAGCTTTTTAAAACCGTCGAAGAGGCAAACTTGTGTTATTATTATCATTAATATTATCATCGGAAGTATACTATTATTCAGAGTCGTCAATAGACTTTTTCGGAGACAGTTGGAATATTTAAAATATCTTGAGGTGTGATTGCTGGAACAGAGCAGATCTTCAATTCATTTCTAAATTATTCTGTTCTTAATTATCACTCAAATAAATCCATTTTCGCGAGAATAGGATCTATATCTACAGCTTTCTTCCGTGATTCTTATAAATACGAGTAGACTGTGGATGTTTGTGTAAATTCATATTTTTATAGATATAGATATTGGATTAAGACGTAAATGAAAGTTTCCGTTATAAACAGTGTAAGCTGTATTTTTGTGTCTGTGCACATCCTCCTGGAATATTTACCTACTACAAATGTATCCTCAGTCCATTTGCAAATTATTAGGGGGACCAGAAAGTAATGTCGTATCTTTTACATTAAATTCAAACAAATAAATTTATAACAAGTTTTTATTTTTAATCAATTATGTAATCGCCCTCGTTATCAACAGCCTTTTGTTATCTAGTGTGCAAATTGTCAATATCTGATCGATAAAAATCAACTGGTATACAATGAGCTGATATATGATAAACAAGTATTGACATATTGAAACCTAATGGTAACTCATTTGACACTAAAAGTATCGAATCGGTCACATTGACCGTTCGATTTCAAATTTCTTTTTAGAATTAACCAGTTATGGCCTTGACATTCACAGAAACGACATTACTTTCTGGTCCTCCTAATATACTCCTACAAAAGTCTAAATAACTTGGCCACTACTTAACTAAAAATAGGGAATGTTGTGCTCTGGGTCATCGTCAATTGCTGTTACGTTTATCCCGTTTAGAAACTCCGTTGAAATGTGTTGTATAGCCACCAGGCCAACATTTATTCAAACTACTCTCGTGCACGAAGTCATCCTAACATTCTCGAATAGAACGGTACTTTCATTCCGAATTCTCAACAAATTTCGTTCCCGTTCCACCGCGTTTTAGAAACTTTTCCAGTCATGGAATCCACCGTTCCCCAGCGACCACCTGTTTCGTGTACGGGAGAGTTGCCAAAATCGTTAAGGTTGAAATATATTACCCTATATCTCCAATCTATTGTATCTGATTCGCAAAATTGAATTGAATTTCACGGTCGAACGACAATCTGTCTTTTCGAATACACATTAGGGGCGGTTCTTATTTCGATTTGTTAAAACATTTAAAATAATATCACGAAAACATTTTAAGTGGGAAAAGTAGCTTCGTATTCATTGGCCTGATATATTGAGAAACAATTGTGGTTTCAAACCATTTCGTCAATTTTTAACAGAACTATAAAGAAAGTAACCGATCGAAAAAGTTCCGTGTATTTTTCATTTAAAACTTTCCAAGGTTTGGGGCATGTGTTAGGCCGATAGCACACGGCGCAACCGATTTGAAATTAGTGTTGCAAACCGTTTGCGCTCTTTCTAATTCGAAAATTCTAATATCTCAAAATAACAAGAGTCGAATGTGAACATTTTTACAGAAAATTATTATTAGGAAATTCCAATAATATACAGGGCGTCTCATAAGAAGTATCACAAGCTGTTTTCTCAACAACTAATGAAAACATCGACATTGTTTTTCCTACAATTAAATTGTACAGGGAACTAATTACACTAGTTTACAGCCAAAATGTACATTCAATGCCACAATTTGTTTCTTATGTATTTTGGCCTACTAAACTCGAAAATCGCAAGAAAAAAATTTTTCTATGAATAGCATTTTTTTTTCATTGAATTTGTGAATTTTTTTTTTTTTTATTTTTTCTGACATACCTTCACATTTTAGAAACGTCCGATTGAGTCGCACAAGACGCCATTTTAAAGATAATCGAATTTTCAACAATTGTTTTTCACATGATTTTCCAATCGGTTCCATAGTTTAAGTGTTACGAGCCAATGTATATGAGAAACTTTGATTTTTTCGGCTAAAATAGAATACGAATATTTCTTCCATGGTCATGGAAAAATAGAAATTGTCAAATTATGTCCAGTTTCTTATTGTTTACGTATAGATCGCACTTTTATGAAGAAAACAAGCGTTTGTTGAAGAAATTGTTTCTAACTCGAGATATGGCCTAAAATGTGAACATATGTCAGAAAAAAATCGAAAAAAAATTCAAAAATTCATGTAAAAAAAAACCTATTCATAGAAAAATTTTTTCTTGCGATTTTCGAGTTTAGTAGGCTAAAATACATAAGAATAAAATTCTGGCATTGAATGTACATTTTTTTTTTTATTTTGTAAACTAGTGTTATTCTTAACAAATTTTTGTGCTACGGGTATTAAAAGAAGAAAGCCCTAATCCCCTAAATTTATTCGAATTATAACAATCTAAACAAGTTTCTCACGTATACATATATAGATAATTTATTCACCACCATCGATCATCCCAAATCCCACATGTATTTGCAAATAATAATAATAATAATAATAATAATAATAATAATAATAATAATAATAATAATGACCACCCTAATACACATAGCATACGAATCCCTATAGTATCCCTATGGTATCTCTGTTTGATTAAAATTATGGTCATGTTGTCTCATAAAATCCACGAATCGTGACGTTATTCGCTGAATCGCGAGTTTGTGGGTTGGGGGTAAATATTGTTGAAAAAAACGTGCTCCGAAGGGTGCCACGGAGCTTAACACGGAGCGACATCGACAAACAACGAAACTTTCGCCACAGAGAGGGGCATTTTTGCTTGGAAATTGCACGATTAATCGAAGGTTGCTCGGTCGTGTTTTTCGTTTCGCTTGCTATGCGAGCCGCGATCGAGAAACTCTCGTGACCGCAACATCGACCAGAACTAAATTAATTAGCGGCTGCTGCCGGCGAAATCTCGCCGCGATGAATGGTGGGCTGCTGGCCACGTGACCTTGGGGAAAGTTAGGCAAATGGACGTCCTTCTAATTGCTCTGCTCCAACTGGAAACATGAAATTCGAGGCTTGTTGGTTTTGGAGAATAGAATTTTGAGAAATTGGGGATCAAAGCATTTTTTAGAAAGAGGTGCATTTTAATGTAGTATTTGTAACGAAATTTTTGTTGGTATTTAGAGAATCGGAAATATGCTTCTCGAGAATTTGAAGCAAATTTAGAGTTATTCTCAATTTGTCTTAAGGGGTAAAACCACTCTAGAGGCAGAAAAAAAAGACCTAATTTTGACAATTTATTTTAGAAGTGTGACAAATGGAATAGAATTTCTTGTCAGAGGGTTTATTTAACACATATTTAAGAACGAAAAACAATTCTTTATATTGTTATTTACATACGAAATGGCGGCCACAGAGCCCGTTGTCGAAAGCAGCTTTTTTGAACACACCGCAACGGGAGGACGGGTTTCTCGGCATCTGTGAGTCATGGAACAAAAAGTAAAGAAAATTTATGATCTATATACAATTGACTTTGGAAGTACGTAGGGTTTTTCTTTTGAATCAATTTTTGTGGAAGTGGCGCACTTTTTAAGCAATGAATCGACTTTTTGCCCTAAAAATGAGCATTAAATTGTTTATAAGAAAAAAGTTTACATTCAATCAAAAAACGGCTACGTACTTCCAGAGAGAATATTGTTGTGAAGCTACTGTACAAATTTCAAATCGATCCGTGCAATAGTCACTGAGAAATCCGTCCTCCCAGTTTGAAAACAGTGGTGTCGAGAAAAACATGTTCAAAGTTTTATAAACACTTTAATCGTGTTCTGAGACGCTGCGGAAAAATCGATAATTGAATCTTTTAACATTTGATTTTTACTATAAATCAAATGACGTATTATTTTTATGACCCTAAAGTATCGGTTAAGGAAAAAAAAATCGAGTTTTTGAAAGTCCTAGGGTGGTTTCACCCCTTAATAAATTAAGTTAACCCTTTGCACTCGAGGGCTTTTTTTCTGCTATCTAGCAGCAACTCGAAATGTTTCTTAGCATTCTATTGCCATGAATTCTAAGCTACCTAGATTTGAGAATAAGGTCACCTTTACCTCACCGATAATAATTTTATTGACACTTCGAATTCCAAAGAAATTAAGCCTAAAGAAACATTAGGTATTGTAGATTTCCTGCGTGCATCCTAATGGTGACTGAGAGTCACCTCTCGAGTGCAAAGGGTTAATGTCCTTAGTATAAAGGTTAATAGTCATTTATATAATTTCCAGATATAATTAATTGTTGTTACTGAAACTTTTTTTTACGTATAAAGGGACGTTCAAAGAAGAAAATTTGACACTGTAGATTTAATTTAAATGTATACATATATAGATATAGTAGTCGCAAGAAGAGGATTCGGTCGAAACGGTGGAATTACGTGGAGCCCTGGGAAAACATCTGATAAATAAAATTAGAAAATTTTTTTCTTTAGTAGGTACGTAAAACGCGTATGAACCTCAATTTGCAAAAAAATTGTTAATGGCAAAAATGGCGGCAAAAAACATGAAAATGAACGATACATGTCGGCCGTTATTTTGCAATAACTTTATGCTATACTAATAATTCATTAAGAGTCGAGGTTCATTAGCGTATAAACTTAATTACCTTCAATTTAAGCATTGTATCAAGTGAATCGGATAAAAATTCGATGAGCTATGCGTCCCACAGTTTTGACCGAATCCTTTCGTTTTATGTATACATTCAAATTAAATCTACACTGTGAAATTTTCTTCTTTGAACGTCCTTTTCTATGTAAAAAAAAAGTTTCAATAACAAAAAATAATTATATCTGGAAATAATGTGCATTAGAAAAATACATTAGCTGGACCAGACTGCCCCCTTAAAGGGCTAAGGTTTGATGGCAATAGTGCTAGAAGAAGTACAAGCCCCACCGTTACAGTATATCCTTCTTAATTGAAAAGAGTAATAACCATAACTTGGTTGTATTCTCACAAAATAAAACGCATTCAATCGGTTTTTATTACAATATCCGGATTTAGAAAGGAATAATTACATATTTATTGAGTGGTTTTTGAGGGGGAAGGGGGTGGTCTTAAATCACGAGCGTTCGTCCAAATTCCAGCGGCTGGCATAAGCAAGTCGTTAAAGCCGCGGACGTTTGCTTTTACGAGGACGAAATAAGGCTGTAAAATTCTGCGACACAAACAGAGACGTCTCTCCCCCCCCTCTCTCTCTCTCTCTCTCTCACTCTCTCTGGCACGCATCAGTTAACGAGAAGCCACGAAGTCGATGGTCGTGTCGTTGAATATTGGTTAATTAGATTTCGTTAATTGCCCCCCTTTCGAGAGTTGCGTAACGAGGAGTGGGGGAGAGGGCGTAAGGTGAACGCGTATCAATTTCGATTGCAAAATGTCTTCTTCGATTTTTTTTTGCTACCTCGAGGACGCGCTCGATCGACCTTCTTTTTGTTTAAGATCTTTTCGATCGGCGACTTTCCTTTTTTATGTTCAACGATTATGCCAGGGGTTCTCCAATTGGGAAAGCATACACGTTATGCGGTGAAATATAAATACTTTTATGGTTTCAATAGCTTTGTTGTTAGTATATTTCTTTTCTATTCGGAAATTTTATTTTTATTAAGCACACTCGTTAAACAAACAGTTGGTTTACTATTAAGTAGATTTAAATTATAAATTATTTATTTATAATGGTATAACACATAGTTACAAATTAATTACAAATTAATCGCACATATACAGTAGTTAAACTTTGTTATATACTATAACACTTTTTAAAAATGAAAGAGTCGCAGTGATCAGAAATCTAGTCGTTTAGATTGGAACATTGGGCAGTCAAGTAATACATGTTCAATAGATAACTTAACATTGCAGGAATTACAGATCGTAGGTGGATTTTTAGTAATTTTGTAGACATGGATCATACTTGTGTGGCCGATTCTAAGTCGCGTGTAAACAACCTGATTCTTCCTGCCGGTAATATCAGGACATTTGTTATTAAAGACATCTTATTTTAGATAATTTGAGTGGTGGCGAGCTGATCCAATATTCATTCCAACAATTTTTAATTCTTATTTTCAGTTCCCTGATTAGGTTGTTGTGGGAGATAGGAAGGTTTTGGGATAATGATTGTACTGCATCCTTGGCTGCTAAATCGGCTTTCTCATTTCCTCTAATTCCCACATGTGAGGGAATCCATTCAAACACAATTTCTTTATTGTTATTTTGAATAGTTGAGATTAGCTGGAAAATATGTTGAATTATAAGTTCTTTGTTTTCAAGATTTGCTAAGCAGGTGATGACACTCTTAGAGTCTGAGAAAAGTATAAATTTGTGTTCATTGGAGTTGATAATTAATTTTAAGCAGAAATCATGGAGTTTATGTGATATACAATCATTCGGACAAACAACTACTATTAAGTAGAATTATCCATTAAATGCATTTGAATTTGGCACAAATACGTTTGAATAGTAAACACAAGTTTCCCGTTTCGAATAAACTCGGCGACCTGGGTTGCTCGGATGCGGATCGTCCTCTGCGAACCCTTCCGTGTTTAAAATAGACAAGGGAAGGGTGAGATAGCGAGGAAAAAATAACGTGGAAGCCAGCGCAAGGGCTAGACACAATGGAGAAAAGAAATATGCGAGGGAAGACTGCATGATAGGGTCCTTGGAACCCGTATGGCATAATGGTACATGTATTATCCTTAAAGGTGCGAGACTGGAACAATTGTTAATTCACCAAGAGTGGCACTTTTGCACTTAATTTTTTCATTTAATTGTCATCATCGGAATATCTCAGAAAATTCGAGTAATCACCTTTATTTTAATATTTCAACCAAAGTTTCATGGTTACGATATATTTATATGTATTTACTCTTCCAATTATGTGCACGTACCATTTTATTTAAATACATACATGCAAGTCAAATTTAGACTATTCGTTTAATTAGACTTTTCTCATACAATGTCTATTATTCCTATAATTATATTTATATTGTACCGTACATGTGCACGTAACATTTTATTTAATTTTATATATGCAAGTCAAATTTAGACTATTCTCATAATTAGACTTTTCTCATACAATTTCTATTATTCCTGTAATTATATGTATATTGTAGCGTACATGTGCACGTAACATTTTATTTAATTTTATATATGCATGTCAAATTTAAACTATTCTCATAATTAGACTTTTCTCATACAATTTCTATTATTCCTATAATTATATTTATATTGTAGCGTACATCTACGCTTAAACCTTTTATAAATCAATGGTTTTTGTCTGGAGAAGGTAATCTCGGTAGATGTGATGGTAGAACTTAGTTATCTGGGTTTTAAACCTTTCCCCTAAGAAATTCACATATACTTGTATTATTTACTCTGTAAATTGAATTTCTCACTGGGTCCAACTATTGCTTGCATTTATCATAATAGCACAAACCATTTCATAGTCTCACAAAGTATTACATAAAATAACAAGGTATCAAAGGAAAAATGTTATCAAAAACATCACTCGAGAGGCTCCCACAATAACCTTACATTCTCAAATGTTAGTTGATTATTTATAAGCGTTATCCAACGCGATGCTCACGTAACGAAGACAATGTGTCTCGCGTAATGAAGTGCGCACGATTATCCCCAATGGATTCAGAAATCAAATAAAACGTGCATCGTATATTTTAAATGGTCCTCGAAGGACCTAACAGCGCGATCATAAACAATTCCTTAGTGTCCGTTATTAAAAAGTTACTGCAGCCGTTCAACGATTCGCTTAACGTATATCGCCTGCAATAAAGCGCGTTTATAATGCGACGTTCCTCGCGTACCTGCTTATATATCGGAGCAAACGTTTTTACCCTGACGAGAACAGGTGCGCAGGTTCTTTGGTTTCCTCCCGAGCACATCACCTTTGATCATAGCGACCAATTGAAAGAGAAATCTGCTAATCAGATTTTCACTTTGGCAATCAATTCGACGTTAAAAGCTGAATACTCCAGTGATTTGAATGCCGCGGTAGGCGAGTGACCAACATCGTTTCGAGGCGAGTGGCTGAATCCACGAACAAATGGAGGGATCGTCGTCTTCCTCTCCTCTCTCGCGAAAGCCTCTTGAATCGGCGTTCAAAGAAACCCACGGATCCGCTAATCAGATTCCCCTTTGACAATCAATTCAACGTCGGGGACCCCACCCACCCTTAGGCCTCCTATCCGCGAGCAGAGATTCATCCCGCAGACTTTTACACAGATTAAAGAAACGAGCAAGGGTATCAGACGTAACAAGAATCCTCGTCGAGCCAGGAACGAGCTCGCGTAAAGATAAATCTCTCGTCTACTCCCGACAGAGTAAAAGAAACGGTGAATTACGAGGAGGAACGGTGAGGTTTGCGTCGAAGACGAACCGAGAGGAGTCGAAAAGGGGTCACGCGGCAAGCTTTACTCGCGACGAGCACAAAAAATTAATAAAGACGAATGTAGACATATAGTGAGATTACTGTTGCATATGTCGAGTATTTTCTTTTTTTGTTTTTTTCTTTTGTTTGAAATCTTATAGGAGATTTATTACAAAATTGACAAATAGTTTATTACATATGTAGATTACAATATGTGACAAAAATTTCAATTACAAAATGATACATTAATATGTTAATCATTCTAGTAGTGGACAGGATTAGTAAACTTAAATTAAATTAAGATTTAAATATTAAGCTTACAACTGTTTAACCGACTTCGAAAAGAAGGAGGTTACTCGATTCGACATGTTTTTATTTTTATGTATGTTACTCGATTACGTCGAGACGGCTTGACCAATCGGAATGAAACCTCTTGCATTTTGTAGAGCATGTCTCGGGGGTGGTTCCATTGTCAAAAAATTTTAGAATTTCTCACTTTTTACCCCTTTGTTTGTGTGCAAAAAACTGAAAAATTTTGTATTGCTTCATATTCCAAAACGAATTGACCAATCGGATTGAATCTTCTTGCATCTGGTAGGGCTTCGGTGTCTCTTAAAAGCTTAAAAAGACATTTTTTACCGCTTTATTGTACTTTTTATCGAAAATATATAACTATTTTACGTATGTTCGGCCTGAATTCGATGAAATCGATGAAATGCCGGCGGTACTTTATCGGTTTTGTCATTGTAAAGAGATTGAACAAAGTTTTTTCTTTAATTTTTTAAACCCTTTTTTTGTACGTTAAAATGACGTTGAATTTAGAAAAGAAAACACGCAATAACCATAAAGACGCTGCAAGAACAAAAAATCGTTTTGAACGAGACGGAAACGTAACGTAAAACAAGTGATCTCTTCTCAAGTTTTTAGATCATGTCGCATGTTTCGACATCGAGGACATAAGGTAAAAAAAATCTGATGAGTTCGCCCTTTTGCACAGAGTTCGTGGGCACTCTTAACTCAAAAATAATGTAGATACTTGTATGATTCCTTGATGTTTACTGAAATGGCGTCATGTTTTCTGAAAAGTGGTATGCAAATTTTTAGGTCATTTTGAAATGGATTATATACGAATAAAAAAAAAGTCATCAAATTGGGAACCAAAGCCTTTTAAAGGAAAGTTTCTCAGCTGTCCAAAACATTCATTGAAATGTTTTTACGATCATGTATTCATGAGTTATAGGCGTTCAAAGTGAAAAGTACCCGTTTTCACATAACCATAAAGAACTCGGTCAATAAAAATTGTATAGCAAAACCAAGAAAACGAAAATAAAGAGGAAAGTTTACTCTATAATACCATTTAATTGAATTTGCAAAGAAAAATTGTTTTCGTACTGTGCATACCTTCAAAGTTAACGAAAATGTTTCAACATTCCTTCGTTGCACTTCATTAAAAAAAAAAAGTGGCATGGCCAGACAAAAAAAAAATGTTGATCTCCTGATTCGAAAACTAGAGATTTCGGCCTACAAAATGGCATTTCCAAATATTTTTTATGACCATTCTTCGCGAAGATATAGTCACTTGAATATTGACCAAAATTTTCGAAAAATTTTAGTGATCCCTCAATTTTGTCCAGCAGTGTAGTTGTAAAAAGAAAATATCGAAACCAATCCGTATGTTTCATTACTACATAATACTACGAAGGCTGGTATTTTAATGTAACAAAATGGTCAGTAAATGTTTCTATTCAAACTACAATCATAAATAATTGGATCCAAAGGTACAGAATTAACTTCTACATATATTAGGTTGGCCCAAAAGTTTCTTCCATTTCATTAATAAGTAACACATACACAATATTTTATGTCTAATGCTACATTATTGAATTGTGTACGATTCATTTTGCTCCATTACTGTTACAACATTACCATCTAAGAAATTAGGTTGTCTATTTATTAATATTTAATTAATTAATGTTTATATAAACATTGCTACACAAAATAACTGAATGCGAGTCGCGGAAGAAACTTTTGGGACAACCTAATACATAATAAATAAAATTCATTAGACCCCATTCGGATTCATTTAACACCTCACCTTAAAACACTACCTCAAACAAATTATACTCATTATAAAACATATATACACAAAACATGAAACGCGTATTTGATAGATAAAAACATGCCGGGCTCTGAAGAACGTGTCCTTCCACGCCAAAGAAATCTTCCCGATAACAATAGTTTCCCGTCAGGTGTGAAAGTGAAAAAAAGAAGGAAAAGGGAGCGGCGTGTTTTTCTTCTCGTAGCGCGAAGTCACGAAAAGAGAATGGATCACGCTACCTGTTCCTCTTTCTGTCGGCCAGGCGAGACGAGAGAAAATCGCGGCTGACTTTTTCTCCTATTCCCCTTTCGGTTCTCAGCCCTTCTGTTTGGGGGTTTCGTGTCGACAATCGTGCCGGCTAGGTCGCAAAAGACTTTTTTCATGGCAAAAGACGACGGGAGTGTAAATACCGGTGTGGTTGTGCGCGCCCGGGCTTTTAATCAGCGCGCATGGAAAATTCTCTTTATGCGTCGCTCCGTGCGCACCGTCTGCCATTATGCGACGGCTGTATTCTTTTACACCTGTGCGTGGCTCCATTAGACGACGCGTTCCACGGGGTTTGATCGGCTTTGCCTGGCTAGCGCTTGTTTCGAACCAATCCGTAAGAAATTAGCGCCTCTTGCCTTCCTTATTCTGGTTTCTGCTAAATTGTAAAATATTTGTTTGTCGTTTTGCTTTGTTTTGTTACAGTAACTACCATCTGACCAACCTAATCTTCATAATAATGAATTTAAATGCATAAACCGAGTCTCAACTTGATGGCCATGACAATATATATCTATATATACGAAGTATAGTCAATCAATTTTGTTTATTGTTGTTTTTCTAACAGGTTACGAGTGCTCTTGGGAATTATTAGGGAATTTTCTTACTTTAACATTTAATTATTTTTAACTGTAGTTTAAGTAGAAACATTTACTGAACATTTTGTTACAAAAATAAATGATACGACAGGGATTGTAATTACAATAGTGATTGCATATTTCATCCCATCAAAAAGCGCAGTAATCATTTTTTATTATTTCGTCATTTGAAATTTTTGTGAAAGCAATTCCTTCAGAGATATAAACCCTACATTTTTCAATTAGATCAAACGACCCTTACAGAACTCAAACTTTCTTAAAGCGAAATGAGATAGCGAAACAAGATTTGAGTTTGCGTATACTGTCGCGAACATCTCGATTAAGAACTTTTGCGCCTTCCCATTGTTGCAGCTGCGTTCACCTAAAATCTCCGTCTTTTATTGTCGCTCTCCCAGAGACGTCTCGAAGTTTTGGAGACGCGATGAACAATTTCGTAAAGAGGAACAGCGAGATAACGGAAATACTCGAGTAACATAGATTCCATAGTTCGCGTAGTATCAACCCTCAGCGTTAGAATTTCGTGTCACCCGAGGCAGTTCTACGAAACCAGCGTGTTCCTTGACGCGTCCTTACCTCCCTCGCTAACAATGAGTCCTTAGGACAGCTTTTAGCTATCGTGGAGGAGCACGAACACGCGTCGAGGAGGATGGAAGTTCAGCGAAGCTCTGCACTTTAGACGAACACACCAACTGAGCCTCGATAGTCTGATATCGCGTTGCTTGTGATAGTAATCATTAGACTGCGGATCTTGATGCATTTATAGGAAATTTGAATGTGCAAGAACCCACAAAATGCAAACAATATGCAATAATATAAAAAAGATTGAAAGTAAAGTTCATATTATAATATTTGCAGAATAAAATAAATTTCTATTTAGGTTCAATTTTTCTAGGCAGGTTCGCGAAGATTTTATTTTGCATAAAGGTCCGCAATTTTCTTATGACAAATAATAAAGTATAATCTTTGTAAAAAATTCTTCTTCCAGGAAAATACCTAATTTAATACATTAAAGATCTTTCTAAAGTCGCGTAATACCCCAATGTAATTCATTAATGTGGAACCTTCCTTTGGAATCGATTCTCCATGCAAAAAAGGGATCGAAAATATTGAAAGCAAAATTCATATTATAATATTTGCAGAATAAAATAAATTCCTATTTAGGTTCAATTTTTCTAGGCAGGTTCGCGAAGATTTTGTTTTGCATAAAGATCCGCAGTCTAGTAATCATTAAAAAGTCTGTAAAATAGTCAATGGCAACGTCTGGTCTCATTAAACAATTATAGTGATGAGATTTGCAGAAGTACCTTGGATATTAATAGAATCAGCTGCTCGGATTCGTGATCGAAAACTGTACTCAACTGGGTTTAGGATTCTTCTGCTTGACTGAGTAGTAGCTTTGTACAGAAGTGGTCAAAATTTGTTTTATTCTGAAGACTAATGATTGTTATTAGTTCCTATTCATTTATCGTAATGTGGCGTGTCCAAGTACGTTTATAAGGAATCAAGAAAAACAGTCTGAGATAAATTTAAACTTGTGCAAATAAAACGCGTATCTTCCCATTCAATAAATTTAAATAAATTTTAGTAAATAAATTTCCTGTCCTCGTATATCGATAACTGGCAGTCGCCACTTATCGAGGCACGATTAGCTCGAGGGTCAACAAAATTTACAAAACAGTTTCTGAGATTTTGTAATTAGAAAAAGTTGTTGTGCCAGTCTAGCACAATCCAGCACAATCAAAGAAATTTCGAAAATATCAAAATTTGTAATAACCCCCACCTTTTTCTGTTAATTTTTATTGAGCCTCGAGCTAATCTCAATTTTTAACACACGACTCTCGTGTATTGTACGTAACACAATTTAGCACAACTTGCAGAATTCGGTTATCTGTCGCCGTTCGCAAATTGTGCGAATATTAAATTTTTTATTCCTTAGAATTCAACATTTTTTATCTGCAAAATGAGCAGAGATAACGAGTTTCTATCAATGGCACAATGTAGCACAAGTTGGTACGCATCTTTCTATAGAAAAAAAAGTTTGTTTCGGCAAAAGTGCGGGGATAGTATAATTTTGGTTTTTTTTTCTTTTCTTAATTGTTATTGATGTTATCGATCTCTTATTTACGACACGATTCAGCACAAATATAGCACAATACGGCACAAAAAAGAAAACTGAAAATTCGAAAAGTGCGGGACTATCAAAAATTTTGTTTTGTTCTATTTTCTTGAGTACGCTTTGACTTACAGAATCGCGGTTTACGGCACAAACGTAGCACAATGTAGCACAATTTAAACAAAATCAAAAATTCGAAAAGTGCGGGGCTAACTTTACACACATAGCCAACAATGCGTTCCATCGACTGGGAAATAAATGAACATATTGGGCAACGTCGCACGCAGCGAGGCAGGGCAGTGCCGAAAGGTCGGAAACAGTGTCGTCCAGGGATGTTCGAGTCACCGGAAAGAATCGATTCTTGAATCGATTTTGAATCGGTACGAGAGAATCGATTCCTCCTAAAAATCGAAACTAAAGAATCGATTCTGCAAGAATCTGTTCAAAAAGAATCGACTTTTTTGTTTCTTTTTTTATTTTTATTTTTGTAAGCAGATTCCCATACGATTCTTCCGCTCGGCATCGATTATTGTAAAGAATCAATCTTTTATTTTTGTACTTTTCGTCCTCTTACACCGAAGGCAGACTCTACATTGTTTATATTTTCATCACTATTCCTATACTTTTTTCGAATAGTAATGTAGGAGTGAATGTACTTTTATTGTTAAGAAAAATCGATCTTCGATTCTTACATGAAAGAATCGATTCTGGGGAAAATCGAATACCAAAGAATCGATTCAAAAAATCGATTTTGTTTTACCGAAAGAATCGATTTTCTAAAGAATCGAATCGGAATCGAACATCCCTAGTGTCGTCTCTCAACAATTATTTTTGCCTAACAGACTTTTAATTGGTTGTTTTGAATTTTTTTCTACGAAAATTTTGTCCATCTTCGTCGTCGAGAAACCAATAAGGCTCCTAACAGCGACGAGGTAATATCGGTGCACGAAGAGTACCACGAAGCACGTTCGTGGCTCTCCCTTCGAAGCCCCTGCACTACATTCCAGGGTAGTGTCAGGTAACGGAAGGGGAGTTCTGGTACAAACTCAGCCAAAACTACCGAGACTCCCCTTTGCTTCACTCCCGAGACGAAGAAGTCGTTGAAAGTGCTGTTAGGGCTCGAATGGGACCGAGTCGTGAAGGGGTCGTTAGAATTGCGAAGGTGATTTCGAAAAGGATAGTCGAAGTTAGGGGATCGTTTCGAAGCAAACATTTGGTGGTTATGATCATCAGCATTGTTATTAAATGAGGGGTGCAACGCCAAGAACACCCTGAGGACTTGTTTGCGAAATGAGTTGGAGGATTCATCTTCGTTGGTTAGATTCGCAGTTTTCTTTAATTTAATATGAGGATCGTCGAGGTTGGTGACTTTTGAGAGCCTTGAGGTTAGGTTTCAAAAATTTTGATTTGCTGTTTTCTTTAATTTAATATAAGGAACGTCTAGTTTAAAGAAATGGTGCAAATGGTTATAGAATAAGGACTTGAACTCTTAGGTGGATTTGTTAGAATCTAGCGTTCCTCTGTGGCAAACCACCTTGTCTATTTTTCATGATTTAGGGCCTAAACTTTAGGCTAAGGTTAGGTCTGCGAGGGTTGGACTCATCTTCGTTGGTTAGATTCGCTGCTTTCTTTAATATAAGCCGTTAATCTTCCTCTAGTGTTCCTCTAGTATTTAAGAAATATGTAACATGTACCAAAAAATATATATTCTAACTGTGTACCTCAACTTACATTTATTATTTTAATAAAACCTTTGTTGAATATTACAACAGAAAGATAAAATAAAATTTATGCAGTAGGGTGTTAACTATCAGTCTTGAGCAAGGAATTACTAAAACTGGAACGCTTGCCCAACCGAGTCGCTACATGTCCCTTCACCTTCGGCGGCTACACGGAAAATTAATTAAAGAGCTGATCAGTCGATTTCGACATTCAGGTTATCGATCAATGACAGAAGTGTCCAAGTATACCACGATCCACTTGATCCTCCATGTCTCTTTCAACGTTCGCCTGTAGAGTAAACGGGTTATGGAGATCGTGAGAAATAAATCTATTTGGCCTCGGTTTCGTAACCCGTACAAATTACACGCACAACCGCCGAATCGTTTCACTATTATCCTAATTATATCGACTCGTTCGAGGGATAGCGTGAGGCCTTCGTTGCACGCGCAGGCCTGGCTGCTACACCACCGCATACAACAACGCCGAGCGCGCTTATGGTAATGAGTCCATGATGAGTCCACGGTGTCTCGAGGATGAAGGGAGAGAAGCAAGGATCGATAGGATTCGGCATGGAAAAAACGAGCCGATCGGAACGTTACGAGCAGACACGTTCAGACCACGATTCATCCGCTGACACAGATCTTTTGATGGATGGACCGACACAACGATCGATGCAGATCTCGTCCAACGACATCGACATACCTGTGTTTTCACGCGGTGTTTTCACGAGAATAGCGATCCACGCGTCGATTAAGCGATACGCCCGACGATCGATGGCTCCGATTGTCCGACAAACGATTCATCAACCTCGTTTTGTCTACGTCAATTTCGACCTAGAGCGCGTTTCATCCGCTTCGTTCGCTCGTCCGTTGGGGATGCGTTCGTATTAAACTGAAGGGGTAAGAAGTAACGCGGGAAAATGCACTTAATACTGGAGACTAGAGTTGAACAGGACACACCAGTATGAAGTTGAAATCCCATTTTGAAAATTTTAGAATTCGAAAAGTTGTTCCAGGTTGTTCTATACTTGTTCTACATTGTTCCAGAAGATAACATTTTTATAATAAATATTTTACCGGAAAATTGAAAAAAAAAAACAGTTTTTTGACCTAGCATCTCATTTATCGA
This sequence comes from Hylaeus anthracinus, assembly GCF_026225885.1. Classification (NCBI taxonomy): domain Eukaryota; kingdom Metazoa; phylum Arthropoda; class Insecta; order Hymenoptera; family Colletidae; genus Hylaeus; species Hylaeus anthracinus. The sequence goes on along the minus strand of NW_026534330.1, from coordinate 13,641,350 downwards.
AAATCAAATGTTTCGTGGTTGTTCCAGATTGTTCTAGTTGTTCCAAAGTAGTAATTCTCTAAAAAAAGAATTTGAAAACATATAATAAAAAAACATCTACAGCCTATCAGCATCGTCTTCTGAACACCGAATTGCATATTTAAACTAATAATTAACGTAACAACTTGGAAGAACTTTGATTTTTGTCAGAACAAATTTTGTAAGGGCACTTTACTCTTAGAAGTAAGCATACTTTTTCCCTTCTTTTGTCATTTTGGACCGATAACGGCGCGTCAGCGACACCAAAATGGAGAACAATATCAAAAGAGCATAGAACAATCTGGAACAATTTTGATTTAAAAAATTTGTTCTGACAAAAATTAAAACAGTTCCAAAAACTGAAGAGACCCATGAAAGGACGAAGATTTGCAACGATTGGGAATATAAAGGCTACATCGCTGAAAGAGCTCAAAGCTATACCAAAAGGTGCTTATCAGAAGTGCTTCGAGGATTGGAAAAAGCGCTGGCACAAGTGTATTATATCTGAGGGGGATTACTTTGAAGAGAACAATATAAATATTGAAGACTAAATAAATATTTGTTGATCAAAATAAAAAGTCACCTTACTTTTTGATCACACCTCGTACGTGCCACCAATTGATCTATTTTACTTAACACATCTATCACTGCAAGAAAGAGCAAAGCATTATAAATAATATCTCACATTTGATTTTCATCTCTTTTTGTACAAAACATAATACAACAATACCATACGTTAAATGGAGAATCTTGGGTAGTAGACCTTTCAAAGAAACATGTTAGGTAATAGAACCTCAAATGACCAAACTTTAAATGAAGAAGATATGAGGTAGGGCGAAGCTTTGGGTAAAGGAGCAATCTTAAATAGAGAGTCTTGTACACTAGAAATTTCATAGGTCGGTACTCAAACATTATATAGAGAAACTTTGGATGATGAATGCTTAAATATCAGAGCTGAGGAATATCTACTCGAGTGGAAGTAGAAAAGTTGTTATTAACGAAATCTTGTACAGAAGAAATTTAAGTTGTAAAGTTCTTTGTACTATCTAGATAGAATTTCTGATTCAAATTTCCGTTAGAATCCTTGCAACACTTTCTTATGGTAAATCATGAAAAATGCACAAGGTTGTTTACCACAGAAGGATGCTAGATTCTAACGAATCCACCTAATGGTTCAAGTCCTTATTCTATGCCACAATATTTGTTTAAACTAGACGTTTCTTATATTAAATTAAAGAAAACAGCAAATCCAACTTTCTGAAACCTAACCTCAAGGCTCTCGAGTCATCAACCTCGACGATCTTTATATTAAATTAACCCTTTGCGCTCGAGGCATTTTTCGATCAAATCAAATCCGGTCCATTTCTATAAAATCAAAAACTCTACTTCGAAAAGAAACATCTACGAACATTCATGACTCAATGTATTATTATTTCAATTAATAATTAACTGTATTCTGATATAAGTAAAATTGAAATTGTATGTTCAAAAAAATCACTTTTAAATTACATATGTCGCCCTAGAGACGCCACTCGAGCGCAAAGGGTTAAACCTAAAGAAACATTAGGTATTGTTGATTTGCTGCGTGAAAGCTAATGGTGACTGAGAGTCACCTCTCGAGTGCAAAGGGTTAAATACTGCGCCACAATGTCGAGGTACCTAAGTGATCACAGTTTAACGTAGAATTTTCTCTCCAGAGTCTATCTTCGCAAATAACCAACTGCTAATATCTACTAGTCCCAACCAGTTGGAAAAAGTAATGGCGCCGAGACGCTACCGCGTCTCTAGATTGAAATATCTCGAAACCTAATTTCTCGATGTTCAAAGCGTAAATCTCCCAGCGACCACTTGCAGCGTTGCTCGAACCTTCCTCGTGTTATCAGCGTGCTCTTCAGGTCTTTTTTCATCGTGGCCTTTGAACGCTGGACACTTTCCATCCCCGACTGGCCTTTTCTTTCCTCCTGTTTGAGGCTGTCGGTAAAGAGAGCATGCGAAGTCCGCGTTTCATTATCTATGGCACCGTCGTCGCGTTCTGTTTAACGTCGAGGCCCTTCGGTAAACAGTTTCTTGGGGTTTGCTTTCGGCCAGCCACCCTTCTTCTTCCAAGGGAGACGCGGGCATCTTTCGCAACGACACACACCCAGGGGGGAGACAGTTTGTACACACACGGTTCTCGAAGCTGGAAGATTCGATAAAATTGCTCCCTTTGCGATATGGAATCGAAACCATCTACGTGGGGTGAAATTCCTAAAAACTGATGGGAAGTGGAAAGAATTTTTATGGTCCTAGTAGGATACAAGAGTTTTTGGGTCCTTGGATTATAAGTGGGACACGAGAATTTTGAAATTTGTAATGGTGGGGTCGATTGAATAAATTTTTCAAAATTCATAAAATGTTTAAATAAAACACGAAATTCTTAAAATAATTAAAAATAATCCACAATTCTAATTACTTTAAAGGTTTATAAATACTTAATTTTAAACACTTATTGAGTAAATTCTTCAAAATTCATAAAATGTTTAAATAAAACACGAAATTCTTAAAATAATTAAAAATAATCCACAATTCTAATTACTTTAAAGGTTTATAGATACTGAATTTTAAACACTTACTGAATAAATTCTTTAAAATTCATAAAATGTTTAAATAAAACACAAAATTCTTAAAATAAAAGATATTCCAAGTCACCAAAAATTCAATACATCAAAAACAGAATTGGAAAGGTGTTGAGGGTTTACTCCAGGGAACTTGTAGAGAATCAAGCAGACCACATTGTAGTTACAATAAACATATATTTAAAGAGTAAATGGATAATATATAATATATATGCGCCACACATAAATCCGCACAACGGTGCATAGAGAACAAATACACATCGCAAAAACGGGGAGTACCCCTAAGGAGGCGCGGAGTTCGAATATTATTGTAACAAAAGGTGTCGCATCTTTTTGTCAAAGCTTCAGGGAATCGATTAGAGAGGTATCGAAGACGCCGAATCAATCGTTTCGCGCGACCATGGAGTTGTACGAGCTCTTGTCGCGCTGGATCGCTATATCGTGATCGACATCGTCGACTGGTTTTTATCCGTCTTCCTCTTTCTCCGTCTGCGTAAACGCAGTTCTGTTACGCTCGCGGAAACTGAACTAACATTCCTTCGCATTGCCGTCGAAACACTTTTACCGTCGAGGGTTTACCGGGCAGAAAATGCGACTAATTCCTGTAAATGCCGCCGCGAGATTGCGCGAATTCCGCGTCGATGTCCCACGGGACGCGGGTGAATTGACTCGCTCAAAACCTGCGACCGTGCGAAACCTGAAATCTTATGTATTATTCTACCCGGTTTTGCAGATACGCCCGTTGTACATTTTCACTCGAAAAAGAAAGTGCTTTCCACTTCGTGGATTAATTCAAAATGTTCACTTTTTTGGTGTAAATGAACTAATTTTCGTTTATTTGCTCGTCAAGGATTTTCCTGTGAGGGTACGGATTGGAAAAATACGAACGTTAAGACTGAACAGGGACTATGAAGTAAAGTATTTTAAGGGATGGTATTTCGGAACTCTTGTCCTACGTCATGGTGTAGGTACGCGTTACTCGCCGTATACGTAGCTATGTAGTTTGTGTTTGCCTTCCGCAGCCTGTTTTCCCTCCTGTTTGTCCACTGGGAACTTCCGATGCTCTGTTTATTTGGAAACGTATCAGGCTGCGTTATTTTATACGGTACTATGGTCCATTTGTGCGCGAGATACACTGGTAGACTTGGATCTATCCAAATAATACAGGGTATAAAGAAAAACGGGGTTTGAAAAAATATTGATTCGGTACGAATCAATCGGTTCGTAATGAAAAGTGAACTGAAATCGATTTGGATTTGTAATTCAATGAACTAAAAATAATTTGTATTTTGTCAGGATAGTTAGCAAAACTCCATTATTATAAAAATACAGTCAGTCTTAAAAGTATATTCATAGCCTCTGTGTCAATCAAAGAAAGTCCAAATTAAATAATAGCTTTGATGTTTCCAAATAAATGTTTTATTATAAATATGTACATAAATAAACTCGATGTATATATTTATAATGAAAAATTAATTTGGAAACATTGAATCTGTTCATTTAAATTAAGCAAATTTCTTTATCAGGCATAGGAGGTACGAACACATATGAGACTGACTATATATGAAAATTACAGGGCTAATTTAATAATAATAATGACAAATAAATATTACCATTTTCCAATCCTCTATTATTAATTAAGAGGGCCATCCTGTGTGACGGGCGTTTTTTTGAGGTTTTTTCGGAATTTTTTATAGCAAAATGAAAAAACACAGAGTCCAAATTATTACTATATTTTTATTCAACGTTTAACTGTAACCGTAACGATAAATCTCGTGATCCACATTATATTTTTGCTTAAAAAAAATTCAAAGTTACAGTTAGAGGCTGAGTAAATATATAGTAAAAATTTGAAAGCTCTGTGTTTTTTCATTTTGTTATAAAAAAATTCTGAAAAAGCCTTATAAAAAAACGGCCGTCACATGGGTGACTCCCTTAAAATCGTCTCCCTTTGGAATCTAAGGAACCAAACGCTACTTCTATTTCCTGTAAAGAAAGGTTTTTGAGCTTTCAAGGAAATTAGAGACCATCGCCGATGAAGTGCGACGTTTTTTACAGAGCATCTTAAATTTCAGGTGGCAAGAAGTCTCCCCGAACGGTGAACAGCACTCGAGCGTGCAGTAGATATTAGACGGTCGATCGTGCACTTAAGCTCGACTCGAATCACGTGCAAGTTTCAATGATCGTTGAAGTCGCGTCGATTAGCCTAGGAGATTAAAACTTTAAGCGTAGTAAGCTAAACCCACCCTCCACGGGGGAGGAAAACATTGAAAACGCTCGGAAGGGTAAAGAAGCGCATTCTTCGCTAAATTGTTACTCCCTTCTGCAGAAAAGAACCTCGTAGAAAGTATTTGTTCCTCCTCGAACAAGTTAATCTCTCAATTGTTCGAGTAGTCGGCTTTTAGCCAGACATATAGGGTTGCACAAAACTCTAGGTCTGTATTACACGAAGAAATTAATTCTGTGCCTTTATATTCATATATTTATTACTTCAGTATACGTAGAAATATTTACTTGTTGTGAAGTACCTTCGTTAAAGTAACTTCGTAATTAGTGTTGTGGATCGGGATAGGTATATGATGTTTTGAATGAATGACCATTACTCCTTCTTTATGTAGTATCAGTATTATTAGAATATATTATAAGGTTATAAATATATGTATCACAAAAACATTATTCCACCGCGTTCTATTACATATCTCGTCCTTCTCTCGGACGCCACGTATTCACCTGTCTATTGTTTATTCGCACATCGCGCCACACGAGTAGTATTATTTCCATCGGTAATGTAAAGTCCTACAGTTAGGTCCTCGTAGATTTTTGCATTGGCCTGTAGCTTCATTTTCCTCGTTGGAATTCCAAGGATACCCTCTGAAAGTCGACGAACGTTTGCAGTAAAAGTTAATTGCGTTTTCGTGACGCACATGCCGCGAACTCCTCCGAAGCGAGGGAGAACCAATCAAAAATATTCTTCCACGGCGGAAAGTAGAATGGCAGAATGGAAGGTATTTTTTCTGTATCAATCCCCGTCATTTGACACGCGTGCATCCGTGGGGCCGCGAAGAGCGGAAGTCGACGGTGAAATCGTCCGTTCCTCGAAGGAAAAGGATGATTTCTCCGCGCGAAGTGGGTCCAGACGGTTTCAGAGGCCGTGTTCGCGTACCTGCATGCTGACTCGTTGCCGTGGCATTCCTGGAGTCTGGTTCGCTCGGTAATTATGAGATATTAGCCGGTAATTTATAGCCGTCTCAGGGACCTTCTCGAAGCCAGGGGCTCTCCCCGCGATCCTTCCTCCCCTTCAGGGGGCCCCCTATCCGGGAATGCCGTTCCCTGGCTCGAATCAGGGTCCAGAAGGTCAGCCGTGCATTCATTCTCTCCGATCCTCCTTTCTTTCTTTTTTTTTTTTATCTCTTCGTTGGCAGTTTGTAGTTTTTACTCTTCGACCTCGTCGGACCACCTACGACCGGAAGTACCCAACGGATAAAGCGATGATTATTATTGTCGATGATTACGCACGGATTTGGGGCGTTTGTTTGAGCTCGAAACGCACCACACCCTGGCTAAATATTTTCACTGCGATTCGGCGGTTCCTCAGGGCTGAGCTCTGCGTCATCGAACTGTGATTCATGCTCTGGAACGTTCACACGAGCGGAAGCCTTTGGAGATGATCTAAGATTTTGGGATTGTTACTTCAATGGGAGTCATTTTATTATTATTATTATTATTATTTTTTTTTTTTATTTAATAAGCTCAACGTCGCATCGACATCATGGGTTATTAGCGACTTACAGAAACAGTACAGAGTTATTACATTTTGTTAAAGAACTCAATAGTCTTGCAGAATTCTACTAAGGTGTCCTGGTATTTGAAAGAATAGTTGGCTTCACTGATACTGTTATGGATGTTTAACTTCTTCCTGATTTCGTTGTATTTGGGGCAGTCAAGGATGATATGGTTAATAGTGATTTGGGTGTTACATTCGTCACAATTTAATGATTGGTTTCTGTTGAGCAGGTGTGAGTGAGTAAACTTGCTGTGGCCACTTCTGATTCGTGTTATTGCCATTTGCTGCCTTCGATTGAATTTTGGATTCGTTTATAAAACAAAAAAACTTCCTATAGCTTTATGAACTGTGCTAGCTCTATATGTTCTCCATTTTGCAGTTCAAGACTGCCTTAATAATGTTTCTAGGTGTTTAACGCTGTCCGAGTAAGTATTGTGAATAGATTGGCTATCTGTTTTAAGGGTAGCTGCTATTTTCGCTTCAATATCGGCCATTACATTTTCATGAATATCCTTATGTGATGGAACCCATGCTAGAACTACCGTTTTGCCGTTCTTATCTATTTTGTTGAGTACTTCCTGTATATCAATATACATTTCTGTTGACTGATTTGTTTTTTGACTCCTTAACAGTGCGCCAATAGAATCAGAGAATATGATAAATTTAGTTTGATTTTGGAAATTACTATCAATATACTTCAAGGCTAGAAGAAGAGCGTATGTTTCGGCTGTGGTGACACTGTTGAAGCTGTTTAGACTGTGCTTAACCGAGATGTTTTGGGAGAAGAAAGCTGCCCCAGTTCCATGGAGTCAATTTTTGGGCTTCGAGGTTGCTTTATTTTTATGTATCTGGGTGGAATTACGTTATTTGGTACTGTGAGGTATATAAGTATCTTACAATTATTATTTAGCAAAGAAAGTTAACCCTTTGTGGTCGTATTAAATTTAGGTATGGCTATTGTACTGGTCGAAATTAATTTCCGAGGAACTAGCAGGGATACATAATGTGCAAGCTTATGAAGGATAAACAAGATTTATTAATTCTTTTGTGAACTTTAGATATATGTTTACACAATAATGTGTTTTAATGTAACTTTTTTATATAAAAATTATATTTTATAGTTCTCTATCATGTGGTATCTTTTGGTAACTTTCTTCTTGGCATATTGGAGTATCGTTTTGAAATATTTTAAGAAACCAGAATGCCTAATTACACTTAAACACAATTTGTAAAACATTATTTGGAATTCTACCAAGTATTTTCGACTATTTGGTATTTTTTACAGTCTGTTACAGAAAAAATTACAATATTCAATATATTTGTCTTTAAACAATTTAACATGTAGATATTTCACCCACTGGTTCATGTATTCTTGTATAACTTAATATAATTAAGTTTTCGTGGTTGCGAGTAAACATACGACCGCAAACCTTTAATATGATTACACACCATTGAAAAGTCCCAGAGTCAATATTTTGGAGCACAATACAAAAATATCATTCTTCTTTCATTTTTTTTTCTTTTCTGTAAGTAAGTTACACCTTAGAAAGTAAAATTAATTCTACAATATAAATAAATTAAAAACAGTAATAACCTAAAACTACGTACCTATGAAATCTTAACCTAAATAGGAATTTATTTTACTGTGGAAATATTATAACATGGATTTTGCTTTCAATATTTGTTTAAAATACTGCGTAAAAATATGCAGTGTAATAATAACCTAAAACCTACAGTAGATAAAGAAAGACGTAACCGTAACTGTCCATCTCTATCACCAAACTCGCTCAAATATATTTTACTATTATTTAACCATAAATTTTCTCTTCTTTTCAGGTAAGTACGAGTTCAACCTCGAAGAATGCCGTTCATCTTCTCGCTGAAAGTCTCCCATGGTAAATAAAACTCCCATCGTTGCCCTTCTGTGTTTATCAGAGGATTTTGAATCATCAAAGATAATCGCACGGTTGCGTCCAGAGATAGGAAGCGAGAATGCATTCGCAAACAGGAGTATTCGCGTTTCGCGTTTGGTAGTTCATTGGCGCGGTTAGTTTGTCGAGGCTTAAAGTATTCTTAATTTTATCTTGCACTTCGGCTAAATTACGAGCGATAACTATTGATCTCGTCGCGATAAGAGATATTTCGACTGCGCCGTATCTTGCGTCGACGAATGTACTGATTTCGTTTTGAACCGAATGGAAATTTAATTTTGATGTAGTTACAATCGTAGCTATAATTTATAATGGTTATAGTTAACACTTGGAGAAAATATTATGGTACAGGCTTATCGTTGAATTGGGTATTAATTATTTTCAGGATGCCTGTTACAGAAAATATAGGGGTTCGACATTATTTTTCTACGGGAAAGAAATAATTCGATCAGAATGAAATTTAGATATTCACCTTGTATAAATTAGTTTATACAAAAAGAATAAATTTAAAAATATTTGTCTCGATGTGTCCACCTAATCAGAAACAAAGAAGATTAGCTTATCTACGGAACGAGCCAAGAATTTTCCTCTAATCGTTAGTTTTTCGTCTGCTCGTGGACAATTAGCTCGGCAGGGAACGTGAAGAATAATTCTTTTCACGATTTTACGGTCTTATACGGTCGATAAGATGCAATTGAGAATATGTATATGACGTAACTCTCGTAGATAATTTCTGTCTACTGTCGGGACTATCGGGCAACGGCTCCAAGCCAGTTTAAACAACTCGTCTTCGTCCCGGTTCTCGATAAACATTCACAGGGAATACTCTCACTCGTTCGAGGCCTCTTATCAGATTTATTGCCTCGGGTACACGAAGCAACGCGCTGTAGAAAATCGAGAAAACAAATCGAAGGCTTCCCTACTTCTTCTTCTTCCCTGTCCTTCGCTCTTCCAGCCATTGAACCGCTCGATTACGCTTGTTAAATCGCTTGTTAGCGACGACATTGATTCTGCGCGACACCTACGGCCCTAGATTCATCTCTGAAACTCGTTTTTTCCTAGATAAAACGCGTTTAAACAATTGTAATTGACACGATGGACTGGTCTCTAATTTTGGTATTCTTTAATTTAATTCGAATAAATATATTCGAATAAGAATATACTTAAGAATATACTAAAGAATAACGATTTTATCTGTGAACAATGATGTTATTCGATATTTTTGAATAAATATATTCGATTAAGAATATACGTATTCGAGAATATTGAATAACATCGTTCACAGATAAAATCGTTATTTTTTAGTCAAAAATAAATCTGGCTCGAATAACACGTTTGAATATACAGGCTTGTTCGAGAATATCGAATAAAATAATTATTCCTTAATCATCTACAAATCTGGCTCGAATAACATGTTCGAATATACAGGCTTATTCCCAAATATCGAGTAAACACATTATTCCTTATCTACTCTCTTCTTTTCTCTCTTATTTATTCTCTTCGAATAATATCATTATTTCTTATTCACGTTTCCTCATCAACGAATAAATCTCAGAAATGTATTCGTTACTCTCCATTCCTTATTCCGGTTTCTGCTAAATTCTGGTTGAGAACCTATCTTCTAAGTTTCGCAATATTCGATGAAATCGGCTCCAAGTCTGGAAAAATTATGCCCGATTGTGGCAAACGTTTTGTTCATTGAGTAAAACCAAATCAAAGTGAATTCTCGGGAATTGCGCCGAGTGACCCGTGACACACGTGTGTGCTTTCCAGAGAAAACGCACCCTTCCCTAGTCACGGAGAGGGTTGAGCGATTTTTCGCGTCTGGTTCGCGTTACTAACGAGTTCGTCGAACCACACGGGGGCGCCGATTGCGAGTATCGCGTCAGAATTTTTATTTCGATCGTTCGCAACGCGATTGTCGCGACAATAAACATCGCTATCGTTCGGGGCACGCCGCCTCTGTAAATTTACAGAATACATATCCCACCCGTTGCGTGGATGTTGTTAAATATTTACGGCGCGCGTTGGTTAATTAATCGTTCACCGAGAATTCGCGTTTCGAAACATCGATTTTAAATCTCAATGACCGCCGGCGTCGAGGCCTACCCGTTGTTCACGAGTGTCATGGTTTTAATTAAAAAATAAAAAATATCCAACGTTTTCATCGCGTATTTTCGTTCCGTCTACAAGTGGACGCTAAACGTAGATGATATTTGTTTGTTTATTTCAATTAGCGTGTCAAAACTGGATTGCGTTGGAAAATTTGCAGGACTGATGGTCGTCGTTGCTAGCTGGTGGACAGTAGAGCAGTGCGTAGCGTAGCTGACTACTATGCTGAGAGCCTGGGTTTGAATCCTAGCCGTCCGTCCCGGTTTTTCATGGTTGGGTTAGAGCTGGCTAACAAAAATATGAAGTATGGAAGAAGCCTAGGACGAAAAAATAAGGAATAAGATTAGTGCAATAGCAAATAAGGGGTGCGAATAGTCGGTAGGTTCCCAGCTAAGCACTATAAACTCAACAAACAACATCGTTGCTAGCGTCATCTATGTACGCTGAGAAATGTTTTTCAGGGGGTGGTACTATGTGGAGATGAGAAGTTGGATAGTAGGTCTGATTGGTACCAGTATAATTTCCTAGATACTATACTATAGAATTCTGCATTGTATTGCACATTAGAATATAGAATTCTATAGTATAAACAGGAAAATTATAATGGCACCAATCACATTCTCTAGCCAGCTTTACCTACAACATACACTACGGTGGATAACTATAGCACCGCTATAATTTTCGTGCGTTTTGTAGATTTAATTAATAATTTCTAATTTTTAATAGTATCATGTTAAAGAGGCTAAAAATATATTATAGCACTTTATTTAAGACAACTAATAATAATACTATAGATATTTCATGGGTGCACAACTATAGCACCAATGGAATTATAACATAATAACTAGGCTGCGGATCTTTATGCAAAATCAAATCTTCGCGAACCTGCCTAGAAAAATTAAACCTAAATAGGAATTTATTTTATTCTGCAAATATTATAACATGAACTTTATTTTCAATCTTTTTTATATTCTTGGATATTGTTTGCATTTTGTAGTTTGTTGCACATTCAAATTTTCTATAAATGCATAAAGATCTGCAGTCTAATAATACCAATATTAAATTATAATGTAATGATTAAATTATAATTTCAATGAATAAAAAGGAATGATTTAATAATAAATAGGACCTCCTTTCTTTCTCGATTAACTCAAAAATGCGACTTGGCATACTCCCAACTAGTTTTTCCAAATTTCGTTGTTAATTTCATTCCAGGATTTTAGTACAGCTTCTTTTAACTGCGAAATGCTAGAAAATTGTTGGTTGTGTGCATAAATACGCCGTACCATCATACCCCATACATTTTCCATCGGATTTTGATCCGAAGAGCATGGTGGCCTCTTTAATAAATTTTTATTAAGTGTTTGAAACCACCTTGTTCCTTGATTTTTGTGCATTGGGGCATTATCTAGTTGATACGTCCAAGTAACGTGGTTCTTCGAATGAATAAACAGCAACAAATTCTTCTCCAATATTTCAATGTACTCTAAACTATTAATTCTGGATGAAGGAAACGATAATTCCAGCTTGGCACTCGAGTAAAACGCAGCCCATACCATTAACGTTCCCTCTCCAAAATTGCGTTTAGAGAAATATTTTGGGTCTTTTCGTAGGTCTCTCCAGTAACAATCGAACCCATCCGGGCCATCGAGATTAAACTTTTTCTCATCGGATAATATTACCTACCAAAGAACGTTAAATGGAAGAAAATAATGTCACCTCTTAATTTGTCGATTAACATTAAACTTACATGATTCTAGTTTTTATTCATGTTTTCGCGGGTGTATTCCATTCTTGCTATTTTGTGGCGTTTAGAAAGAACGGGTGGTGAAATTAGTTTTTGTCTGGCAATGTTTGGATTCCTTCTGCAGACACGTTGAATGATCCAACGTGACACTTCGAGTCTACATTTCGCTGTAATTTCCCGACAGGTTTTCAAACTACTGCTCCCAATTTTAGTAATCTGCCTTTCAGCACGTGGGTATAGTTTCTTCTTAGGTCCTCCTTTCTTATTTTGGCCATATTTCGACGGATTACGTAAAAAATTTGATATTACTTCAGGGAATCGCCCAAGTTTACGTGCAGTTTCCTTAATTCCCAGTTCTAGCTTGTTATAAGCTAAAATTTCACATTGCTATTTTTCAGTAAGATACTTATCGCGTGGCATTGTATGAATTAATAAATACAACTTTGAATTAAATGAAAATTTTGTGACAAACACGCTTGAAGTGTGACGAAAATGAATGTGGTGCTATAATTTTGCACCGATTTTATAATGTTTTTCGACTTTATCTCGATATATACTTAGACTACTTCATGTCTATTTCCCCTGAAATTAATTATTTACATTGCTTTTTCATATTATACTACATATTATTATACTACATATTATTATTTTTCATATTATATTCTTCATATTCAACTACGTTCTTTGAATTTTTCTTTTAAGTTTAAAAAATATTAAAAATATCAGTGGTGCTATAGTTATGCACCGCAATGTAGTAGATCCATAGACCAGTTGTAATCGTGCTGAAGTGATCATTTGTATCATTCTTAGCCTTAGCGTGAATGTGATGTAGTTTACGTAACTGTAAACACATCTTTGAACGTCTATAAAAATAATTAGACAATAATTAAAAAAGTTTTCTTCTCGTAGAACTTGACAAACGCTCCTCGTGTAACGCCTATCCGCTCGCGATCTGATTTAAACGCGTCAAATTCTACGGATGTAATTAAAGCTTGAATCCGACACCGCGCGAAGGCGCGTCGCGAACATTAATGAAGGAGCTTCGGCCTCCGTGAACGACGGTAATTAGTGAATTTAGTGGTCGACGATAGAAGGGTCTCCCTGAAGTTATATCGTCGTGCATTGAAACCTGGCTGTCGCCGATGGACCGTAACGCTATCGCTTAATTGAAGGGTTTTGCGGAGCTTATTAAATCAATGGAATCGCCCTGATAAACGTTGCATCGACTCGCTTTTTTTTTCCTTTGTTGGTAATTAATCGATCTCCCGTTACTGTGATTCACTTCGAAGAGGATCCAAGGGCCGCGATATTCTTTTTGGGGCAAAAGAAAAGGGTCAGGTTGAAAGTGTTGTTGTCAAGGTGTCATACTCACCTATTACCTGTTCACAACATTATTTTATCGATTTGAGTGAATACAAACACTAAAAGTAATAAATAGACTGTGGTTATTTATGCAAAATAAAATCTTTGCACATATACCTAACAAAATTAACCCTTTACGTTCAAGTGGCGCCTCTACGGCGACATATGTAATTTAAAAGTGATTTTGTGAACGTACAATTTCAAATTTACTTACATCAGAATACAACTAATCATTAATTGAAATAATAATACATTTAGTCATGAACATTCGTAGATGTTTTCCTTTGAAGTAGAGTTTTTGGTTTCACAGAAATTTATTATAAAAATAGACTGGATTTGTTTCTATAGAAAAATGTCTCGAGCGCAAAGGGTTAAACCTAGTTTATTTTACTTAGCAAATGTTATAGTGCATATAAGTCTCGAAATCAGAGACTTAATAGACGAGAGAGAGGGGGGGGGGGGACATGAGGAAAATAAATCGACACGCGTAGTTGCAGCAAATAATCATTGTAATCCATCACATAAAATTCCAAAATGACACTTTTGATTTATATAAATGTTAAACCTATCTTAATACTAATGCCACACCTGAATCAACACAAATGTCGGTATCTCGTTGTATTTACAGGTTTATGCTAATCGTCTAAATATAATAACTCTATGGCAGACGACTGTGCCACATAACGCCGAATGGCCCGCTGCCGGTGCGTTGTTTACAATGGACATCTCTCAGCCACCTTTAGTCTCGTACATGACGTAGATGTATAGGTGACCACGTTTGACAAGGTGTCAAACTTACATGCAAACTTTACTTTCAATAATTTTCTATACTATTGCATACTGTGTTCATTTTGCACATTTTTGCACCATTCCACTTTCCTATAAATACACAAAAATCCGCAGTCTAGTAATAAACTATCGCTAAAAAGTTGCGCAACAACGCTTCCTATCTCCACGTCCGTTCCTCGAACTCACCTCCCGTAACATAAAATTGAAAGTCGTGGGAGTCGAGTACGGGGCTAAAATTGAATTTAGTAGGCGTTTGAGCGTCCATGTTTTCCAATTACTCAAACCGTTACTTACCAAGCGATCAATTACGACGATCGCGTAATCCTCTTAAGGATCATCGTCGATTCCGAGGCTCGCGCCTCACGGCGTAATTCGTCGTTGTTTTTCATGCGGGTATGGGAACAATGGCCGGCCAGCATCCCCTCCGACTCTTATGTAAATCCAGCATCTTGCAGCTTTTTCCTCCAGGCAATCTCGCCCAGCAATTTTCGGCCATTGTTCCGCCCGCGAGGTATCTTCCTCGTCTTCCGCTTCTCTTCGCCGTCTCTACGACTCGAATCCACGCGTCTTCGTCTTTCCACGTCTTGCCTACCTCTCCTGTTACTCCTTTTTTATTTTTTTTATTTAGTCTCTTTTTAATAACCTCAGCCCGGAGGAGCAGGGTTGGTTTATTTATTTCTGAAACGATCGGGGAGTGCTTCTCCCGCCACTGATTCCTGCTTGCCTTCATTTCTAATTTATATGTTCGCTGGCTATGCTCGTTCCCCTATGCGAATTACGCTTTTACTCGTGCAACGATATCGTATTCTCGGCGGCCAACGTTTCCTGGAACCACGGATTCCCGTTTTACGCGGGAATTGAATATTCAAGGGACTAGAGTTGTTCGAAGTTCCGAGAACTGGGTAATATTCAGCGGTTTTATTTTCTGCCGGAGAGACCGGAGGACAACGCGAAATTTTGTTTATTTGGATTGCTTGTTCGAGTTGTTCGCGAAATAGCGATCCAAGAAGGTGACCGTTTGGTAGTTAATTATAATGAGAGCCAATATATATGACAAACGGTATCTCGTTGTATTTACAGGTTTATGCTAACCATCTAAATATGACACTTATTTACAAAATAAAAATAGAAAAATGTACATTCAATGCCACAATTTTATTCTTATGTATTTTGATCTACTAAACTCGAAAATCGCAAGAAAACATTTTTTTATGGATACCTTTTTTTATATGAATTTTTTTTCGATTTTTTCTGACATACCTTCACATTTTAGGCCATATCTCGAGTTAGAAACGTCCGATTGGGTCGCGCAAGACGTCATTTTAAAGGTAATCGAATTTCCAACCATTGCTTTTCACATTATTTTCCAATCGGTTCAACAGTTTAAGTGTTACGAGCCAATATATATTTGATTTTTTCGGCTAAAATAGAACACGAATATTTCTTCCATCGCCATGGAAAAGTAGAAATTGTCAAATTATGTCCAGTTTCTTATTGTCTACGTATAGATCGCACTTTTACGAAGAAAACAAGTTTTTGTTGAAGAAAATCTATGGATAAATACCGGAGTTAGGAACAATTGAGTAAAGGTACAAAAATCCCAATTTTACTCTGTTTTTGTATTTTTTTTCCTATCTATATGTAGGAAACATTTATTTAATTAATTTCGATTAGAAATAATTTCGGCCTTTGCTTTGTCTTCTGTTATTCGTTGAGTTCGTTTCTCTGACGAGGAACCAAATGTAGTCTCCCGACATTCTTTCATCCCAATATCCTTGATACAAAAAACTTTGACTGCCACCAAATTTTGTAATTAAATAACTAATATTTAATGTATCTAGAATGTCATTTTCAATAGATATAATTGAGAAATCAGTTAATCGTTCTTGACTCATTATAGAACGTAAATTTCTTAATAATTTTTAATTTAGAAAAACTCCTTTCTCCGGAAGCTACCGAAACAGGCAAAGTTGAATAAATGAATAGTAAAATTGCTAAATTTAGAAATGTATTACTTAATTTATTTTCATACATAGAATTCAGAACGGCATAAGAATCCATCTCAGGTTTTATAAAACTTTGTACAGCTTTTGGGTCTTGAAATAGAGTGTTAGCATCGATATTGCGATTTTTAGTGTTTTTATTGTCGCTAAGTTTTATCTCTATATGTATATTTACAATGTTTTAATAACACTTCGTCAGTCTAATTTTTTAATTTACTTATATTATGAATAAGTTTAACATCTTGTTTATGTTCTTTAGTGTTACTGCTTATTTAGTGTTGTTGCTTGCCTACTGATAATGTTCGGTTTTTGGAAACTTGGCTTGCCATGCACCTAGTAACAGTATGAAGGAATTAGTGTTAGACAATAATTTTCTATACTATTGCATACTGTACGCATTTTGCAGTTTCCTGCACATTCCACTTTCCAATAAATGCATGAGAATCTGCAACATATGTTGTTGTAGAAAATTTTTTCTAAATTGCAGACTATTCCTAAATAGACTGGCTGGTAAGGGGTTAAAATAGTGGGATCTCAGGAATGAAGTTTAACAAATAAAATTGCCACGAATAAAATTCCCTGTATGTTTGAACACGAATATAATGAACACGAGTACGATAAACGTTGAAAAATGGAGCGAAAAGCATTGATATACGATGCGTCATGCGGTCAGGGTTTAAATTTGATTAGGTCTGAGGATAAGTGGACAATTCGCAATATTCATTGAGTCTTTGAGTCTTGATCAACGAAACTTCCTGTTAGATTTCACGTGGGAACGTTAGAGACGCGCAATTTTATCTTGTAATACGACGCACATGTAACATTACTATTTCATTTAGAACCAAAATCCGGATAATAACAATCATCATTATTCTACGCCTTTATCGTTATTGTATGCAATTTTTCTTTATTTTTTATAGGTTCACTTATTGTGCAGAAATTTTATTTTTGAAATTCATATTCTTAAGTAGCCAGATAATAATAATATTCATTATTATACGCCTTTATCGTTATTGTACAACATTTTTCTTTATTTCTCATGGGTTCCTTTATTATACAAAATTTCCATTTTAAAATTCAGGTCCTTCAGTGAATCACTTCCTCCCGCCCAAAAATAAGACTTAAAGAAGAATCGTTTAGTTGTTATACTTACTACGCGTTATATACAATTTTGATTTTTTAAATTGTGTTTTTTTATATAGTCACCGACATAGACACACGTATCTTTTCTTAAAAGAAAGCGCAAGAAAAATACCTAGTTAACCTAATTCATAAATTAACCCTTTGCGTTCGAGGCATCTTTCTGTCAAACGAAATCCGGTCCATTTTTGCGTCCAATAAATTTCTGTAAAACCAAAAACTCTACTTCAAAAAGAAACATCTACGAACATTCATGTCTCAATGTATTATTATTTCAATGAATAATTAACTGTATTATGATATAAGTAAAATTGAAATTGTACGTTCAAAAAAATCACTTTTAAATTACATATGTCGCCCTAGAGGCGCCACTCGAGCGCAAATGTTTAACGAACCTATAAAGCTCCAAGTAGTGATTGTATCTAAAATTCTACAAAAATAAACTAAAATTCCATAGCATTATCGGACGATGTGTCCCCCGCGTTGCTCGATAGGAAATACTCGTCAGGGCGAAAACCACTCTGGAAATGGAACGTTTCCGTGCGCGTCGCCGAGCAGATTTTTTCCTCGGTGGAGGAAAATAGAGGTCCGGTGAATGACGGAAGCGGTCGTTGTTTTTCATCGGCCGTTGGATGGTTTTGTCGGCCTGAAATAACAATGAAACTAATGAATGGACTTCCTCCGGCACCGCAATTAATGTAACTCAGCCGTTCTGAATAGCCATTTAAATTGATCCCGGAGGTAGGTGCGAGTTTACGCCGGTGAAATTCGTTTTGTCAGAAGAGAAAGAAGGCGTTGTACTTTCTCTCTCTCCCCCCCCCCCTGCTCCTTGCCGGCATCTTCGTTTCTCATCGGGGAATAATGAATGGGGTTAATTGGATCGCCGACGAGAACTCATTGGCAGGAGGGGGCGCTGATTTCGAAAAAAATCCTTGACTCTTTACTTTTACTCAGAGTACAACAAAGTTATTTATTATAGTGAAATAACTAGTCCAAGTTCATTCGCTGTATAAATTTGTTCCAAGGAATTATTTTGGGGTCATTACATGTGTTCGAGTTCATTAATACAGAACCATGACATACATATAAGGGATTATATTAGATTGTCCTAAAAGTTTCTTTCGTGAGTTGCATTCAATTATTTTCTGTGGCAGCATTTATATAAATAAACAATCTAATTTCTTAGACATTGATGCTGTAACAGTAATGGAGCGAAATGAATTGTACACAATTTTGTAATGTAACATAAAACTAAAATATTGTGTGTGTATTAATTATTAATATAAGGAAAGAAACTTTTGGGACAACCTAATAATTTTACAAAATTAAAGTATCGGTTAAAGAAGAATTTGTGGTATCGATGGCTTGCAGGACACATATTGTATGTTCACTTTTGGTTTCTCTGAGACAAACAGATTTGTGAATTCTATGGTACATTTTTCAATAGTTTTTCATTTATTTTATTAATTTTACTTGTTTTTCCGTACTTTGTGGCTTATATATTGTACATACATGTTTATTCAATTTTAAAGGTTTAAACTCAATAATATTTACCGAATAATATTTTAAAATTGGTTTAAAAACTCGACAATGAAAGAAAAACAAATTAAATAATATTTTATATATTATCTTACATATAATATATATTATAGAAGATAACTAATGTAGTTCCCGATTCATTTATTTTATTTCAAAGTACCATTGAATTCTCAACCCTTTGCACTCTAGAGGTGACTCTCAGTCACCACTAGGTTTCCTTTAGGTTTAATTTCTTTGGAACTCGAAGTGCCAATAAAATGATTATCGTTGAGGCAAAAATTACCTGACACGCAAATCTCAAATTAGAGATCTCATTTTCGAAGTCAATATAATCTTAGCATTCTTGGCAATAGAATGCTAAGAAAGCATCTCGAGTTATTGGTAGATATCAGGAAAAAAGGCCTCGAGTGCAAAGGGTTAAAGTTTCTTAAGAAGACTAAAAATTGCCCCACAATTTTCTAATAAAAGAACACGAAAGTAATATTTACCAGCAGTATTTTCCTTTTAATTTCCAACTAAAAACCAATTAAAACAAATTGGAAGCTTCAGAAGAATGCCTCAATATACCCAGTATCCCCGAAACAAAGATTTCTACTATTCTACAACTCCTGATAAAGGAGGACGAACTTACCCCACGCGTCATTTGATCGCTAGTGACTTCGATCAACTACCGCGTTAGAAAACGTAGGAAGGAAAACGTTCGGCGACTGAGGGGGTGTATATGTGTGCGTATGTCTTTACAGATCGACGCTTCGCGGCAGAGGCAGAGGCGAAACTCGGAAAATCCGTTCGTCCGTCTGATTCGATTCAGAATTTCTTCCGGCTGTCGCACACGACGGCGCATTTTCCCCGGGCCGTCGGTTGCGTTCGTTTAGCGCTCGAATTGTTCTCAATTAGTCTGCATGCATCCCCGGTCGCGCGAGCACGCGCGAATCGCTTCGTCAATCGCTCGTCGAATGAGCATGCAATCTGATTTCAATCTTGTCTAGTTATCCACTCGTTCCAGAGATGGCCAAAAGTTTTATTCGAGCGACGGATAACGAACACAATCATCGCCTGGCAATTAATTCGTAACTATTCGATTAGCCGCACGGTATTTCGTTCATCGTGGCTCACGGTCAGTCCCATAAGTATTTATACCTCCTTTGTCCATTGAAAACGTTTGCTTAAATTAAATGATAGATTTGTAGTTCTCAAATTAATGTTTCATTATAAATACGTACGTGCGAAGCCCATTCGTGTAAATATTTATAATGAAACATTTATTTAGAAATATCACATCGATCATTTAATTTAGACGAATCTCTTCAATACATGTATAGAGTACGAATACTTATGGAACTGTTTGTATTTTGTTTAAGAAATATCGAATTAAACTGTAGCTTCATTTGTTGCTCGACGCTTTTACTTAGGTAAATGTTTCATTTGAGTGCAGATCAGTCTCCTGTAGGCCCATCTAGTTTTTCTGTTAGATCAGCTTACAGAAACGAAGAACCTTAAAAACCAGTAAATTTTGTGTTTAAAATATTTTCAATATCTTATATGGTTTCGGAGATACGGTAATGTCTCCATAACTGCACAAATTAGTCTACGATAAATGCACAGACCAACACTTTTATTTAGGTAAATGTTTCATTTGAGTGCAGATCAAACTCTCGTAGGCCTATCTAGTTTTTCTGTTAGATCAGTTTCCAAAAACGAAAGACCTTAAAAACCATTATGTATTTAAAATATTTTCAATATTTCTTATGGTTTCGGAGTGACAGTAATGTAGGAATTCCAGGGACTAATATCAAAACCCTTATACGCTTCTACAAAAATTCTTTATTCTTCAAACTACTCACGCTTCTCCTTACATTCTAACATTTATCCTCACACTCGCTCATCGTCTCTTGTATTCCCTGTCTCTCTCGCACTCATTCTTCCTTGCTCTCTGTTCCCAACCTTGCCAATCATACAATCGTTTACAAACATTCCATCTATCATGCTTCCTGATTCGCGTTCTTCAAACATACACTCATGCACACCTCATAACGCGCGCCATATCTACGGCTGGCGCGTAATTTGATCCCAGAGTAATGTCTCTATAACTACACTTTGTCTACGATAAATGCACAAAAACCAGCACTTCTATTTAGGTAAATGTTTCATTTGAGCGCTGATCAGACTCCTGTAGTCCTATCTAGTTTTTCTATTAGATCAGTTTCAAAAAACAAAAAAACCTTAAAAACCATTAAACTTTATTTTGAAATTGTTGAAAAATCTTTATATTGGAAGATTAATAATGTACAATAAATAATGAACTTGAATAAGGAACAGTTACTATATATACTGTGTGAAGTTGAATACAAAAATGAAAGAAAAACTGGCGAAATAAAAATTAACTGAGCGCTCTCTATTCACGCATGTTTGCATAGATCATATGTCGTCGACTAACTAGTCAAATCATATATAGTCTTCCTCGTTATCGTTGAAGTTCACACGGATAACACACATACACATTTTCTTTTATTTATTTTCGCATTATAGAATGCTAATATATCTATTTTCAACATTTTATGTTTAAAATATGTTCAATATCTCTTATGGTTTTGGAGATACGGTAATGTCTCCGTAACTGCACAAATTTGTCTACAATAAATGCACAGAAACCAGCCCCATCACATAAATCATTCTGCTTCTCACAGTCGCATCCGCAATATCGAATACGAGAGTTCCGCAAACATTCGACTCGCGGTTTTCGACCCGCGCTTTCTTTGAGCAATATTTACATTCGCCGCGCAACGTCGGCGATAATTAAAGCTTCCAGCGGTGACTTAAAAGGGAGATGCACTTGGTGAACATAAATTCGTTCTCTCAAATATTTGAACGTCGCGAGGCACCGAGTAGCTTATTGTTACATCTTCCAACCCTGTTGTTTTCCTCAGCTCGATCGTTTTGGTATCTTAAACGACACACACGCGGCGCAAAGTGCTTCTGGCGCGAAACAAACGCGCGTGAATAACGCGTGTTTCCTTTTTCGGGAAGAGGCCGCGACAGGGCAATAAAGAAACTTATCAAGCGCGGTGAGTTCTCGCGATAGCGAACGTAGCGGGTAATTTAGGCGGGTGTCTGGTAAACAACGTGGCCTCTCGGGAGGCAAACACGGTTATCCAACTGTGGAGATTAACTGTTGCAAGAGCGCGCCTCGAGATGGTTATTATTTATCACCGTGTTCGACAAACAACCCGAAAACCGCAATAAGCGTGTTACTACCGACTACACCCGTTACAAGTCGTGGTATGGCTGATATAGTGGCACCTAAATGCTGACGCATCGACTGGTTGGTTAGGTTTTGCTTAGGTAATAACGAACCCTTCGTACTTGGAGCCATATCGTCGAAATTCTTCGAAACGGAATCGTGTAAAATCGTGTAAAATCGGAGAGTTTACGGAGATTTCGGAGGTTTCTATTATCGAAGTAATGCTGTAGTAAGTAAAGTCGATTTACTAATATTAACTCTTTGCACTCGAGGTATTTTTTCTTGCATCTGCCAGCAACTCGAGATGCTTTCTTAGCATTTTCTTGCCACGAATGCTAATCTTAGATTGACTACGACGACGTAGCCCGATTGTCATTATATCGACACTTCGAGTTTCAAAGAATCTAAACCTAAAGAAACATTACTGCTGGTAGATTTGCTGCGTGAATCGTAGTGGTGAGTGAGAGTCGCCTCTCGAGTGCAAAGGGTTAATACAGGGTTAATACAAGGGTTAATAAAAAAAAAATGAATCACGAAGCATTAAAGGAAATAAATTTAAACTAAATTCATGAATTTTGATGAAGTTACAAAAATAAATACCGCGATAGATGTTTCATTATGTAGTCCAACAGTCTAAATAATATTAAATCCAAACAGAAATTTTCAAGAATATTTGTCTGGTAATCAACGTGTTAATTAGAAGACTTAGACAAAAATGAATTTGGATACATGCTTGTCTTTTTATTCATACAAATGTCAACACAAGTGGCTAGTGAAAAATATAAACGGTTCCTGTGAAACCTTGTAACAGTAGATATGGGTGAAACTGACGTGTATTATGCTGGCGTAGCCACTTCAAAAGGCCAATGCCAAATTAACACAATATTTTTTTGCTATTTGTTTTCTATTTATTTGCTCTAAATCACATCTTTCATCCTTTTTTCTGTACATATCTACAATCAGCATTGTACAGCCTTTAGGCTATGCTAGATTAACGCTGCCCTAGCACGGTCATCGTTTCTCGAAAACGGCTGTAGCAAAAAAATTAATTCTTTGGCAAATAATTAGCAAATAAATAGCAAAAAAAGATCCTGTTAATTTGGCGTTGGCCTTTTGAAGTGGCTACGCCAGCTTAATATACGTGTGAAAATGAGCGTGCTCCGTAAATCTAGTGTTAAAATCACTCAATTATTAATAGCGATCTTCCGATAATTTTTTAGAATTAGTATCGCAACAGAAACTCAATTTTGTCATTAAATTAGTTTGCTCCTTCTCTCGATAGTTTCAGTGTTACCAGCCTCTTGTGTAACAAGAATGTAAACCGAAGAAGAAGCCTCAACCGGAAGTGTCGGTGTTCGACGACCACATTATAGTCGCGAAAGAGCTGTTTATCTCGCTGGAATTCGTTCCACGATAGCGTGAATAGTTACTTCCAGGCACTCGTCAACTCGGAGTTTCGGGGGCGAACTAGTTAAGGAAACTTGAGCGCTGGGAGTTGTTAGGCGATTGTTAAAGCGCGCGAAACGCTTTCCGCGCCGTCTTCATCATCGACCTATAGCTCCTCGGTCTTGCGACTCGTTAGAATTCCTGGGAAGCCGAGCAAAGTGTTCTCGTGAGCTATAGGCGACCTGGAATATATTATCCTCGTGATCCACTCGTGTTGCGTTTACGTGTATACGATTAATGTGCACGTTTACGGTAGAGTTTTGTTTGGGGTATGGTAGATGATGGCTGTTTTAGAAGCTTTTTTTTTTATTAGCGATGGCATTATTGTTTTCTATTTTGAGGTCGATTTGGGGAGTTTCGAGTGGAGCAAGTAATGATTGAGTTAGAAAATAAGGTAGTGTTAGGTGATGACTGAACTCTGGATGACATGTGATAAGTGAGTGGAAAAGTATCGTTACAAAATTGCTTAAAAAAGAAGGTTAATGATTCGTTTGTCGAAAATGAAGGAAAGGTGAAAGAAAGGATTATCTGTACAGTACGGTAGGGTAGAGTAGACTTGAGTAGACTTGAGTTAATTTGAGTAGACTCGAGTAGATTTGAGTAGACTCGAGTAGATTCGAGTAGACTTGAGTAGATTTGAATAGACTCGAACAGACTCGAGTAAAGTAGCGTAGTATAGAGTTGACACAAGAATTGCCAACCGAGGAGTAGAGTAAAATAAAGTAGAGCAGAGTCGAATAGTATCGAGAGAACTTGACACAAGAACTGCTAACAGAGGAGATCTAGGAACCCTCCACAAGTCCATCACAGATACCTAACCAATGCAAATTCCCCGTGAATCTTTTTGTCCAACTCAAAATTAACTCGACACGTAATCCGAGAAAAGTCTATCCCCAGCCTCCGAGTCCACACACTGTATCTCGTTCCTCGACATTCTTGTACTCCTCTTCACCACTGACTCATCAACTCTCGTACAGATCCTCGCTCTTCGAAGATTCCGACTGCACACTTTGATCTCTCTTCAATTTCTCGTTACCTCACCCCACCGTCGCGGCAATGCGCGCATTACACGTGCATTCATCGCGCAAAGTTCCAACTAGGTTCAGTGAACCCACCACTCTGGTAATTTCTTTCAGTCATCCTTATAAGCAGCCGGCTCGATCCGCTCCGTCCTCAGGCGAACACTTGTCAGTCGCGGCTGTTCATCCATGACACACTATAAACACTCTCCGCTCCTCCAAAGACTCTGAATAGAGAGGACAATGTCGTATCAGAAAAGACGCTCCCTGGTAAGGCAACACTCGATCTCGTCGGGAAACGGGGACATTGGAATTTCGTACGAGACACTTTGTCTTTAGGAAATATCTCGCGGGGAAATATTAATTTGAGAATTTGGAATTTAACTCGATCAAATTTACAGTGGGTGTAGAATGTACTCGTACACCGATCAATTTTCCAAAAAACTGTGTAAAATTGTAATTTATCAACTTATTTTTGATAAACATTGTCATTCTACATATTCTCGGAAATCTGTAGAATAGATAGATTACAAAAAATATAGCTATTTATGTAAGTTGCGAAATTAACGAGAAAAAACAATTAATCGATAGAAATATTGAAGCAATAAGTACTCGCACGACTGCTTAACTCTTGAAACTTCATTAAAAAGAAAGAAATTTACATTAATTTATAAGTATATAATACTTCTTTCGTGGAATGTCCTTTTGATTTTATAATTATTGTAACTTTTCTAAGCATTAAATTAACTACATTATTAGTTATTCGAAGTGGGATCTTCTTCTATTCCTCTATTAGAGCCTTTTTTAAAAGTGTTTTACTGGAAATTTGATATTTTCTAATTCGTACGAGGCAATAAATTAATGTGTTTACGTTACAAAGTCTGCTGTAAATGGTTCGTCATAAGAATCGTACACATACTTATTGCTTATATACTTTTACCCACTTTTCGCAATTTTTTGTTAATTTTACAAATTATATTAACTAGTAAATGTTGTTTGGACTATATCTATCTTATAGACTTTCGTGAATATGTAAGCTATCATTGATTATAAAAAAGAAGTTAAGAAACTACAATTTCACAGAAAAGTTTTTTGACAAATTGATCGGTGTACGAATACATTCAACACCCACTGTAGATGGTTAGGGTTATTTTATCGCTTCGTATTTTGTGATATTTGGTCACATTTATTAGGGAATTGGTAGTAGGTTCTTTAGTGTGGTTCTTTAGTAGTTTCTGTAGTGTAGTACTTTAAGGTTTTTTTTTAAGTAGATCATGCTTGGAGAATGCTTAGAGAAAATTTTCTTTCGTAGAACCACTGGTCAAATTGAAATTCTTCGGGCTCTGAATTAGACTTCTTCTTGACTAACATAGAAACTTTAGAAACACTTTATGTATGTGAAATAATAGAATAATACTAATCACAAAACAGGCCCATTTTAAACACGGACACCTAAACCTTTGCACTCGAGGCCTTTTTTTTAGTATCGACCAGCAACTCGAGATGCTTTCTTAGCATTCTATTGCCACGAATGTTAAGATTAAATTGACTTCGAAAATGAGATTTGAGAATTAGGTCACCTTTGGCTCAACGACAATCATTTTATTGGCACTTCGAGTTTCAAAGAAATTAAATCTAAAGAAAATCTAGTGGTGACTGAGAGTCACCTCTCGAGTGCAAAGGGTTTAAGGCCAGGTTACACCAATAAAACGTGTTTTTTTAAATAAATTTTGTTTATAGTAAAAAAATATTTCAAAATCAAATTTTTTACAGCTGAAAGTACATATATTAAGCTGTTTGAAAAAAAAATTTTCTTTTTTAAATGGCGGCTCTGAAAATGGCTATTCAAACTCGTCCAATTTGTTGGCGGGTGTCGTCATTTCTTGGGAACGAATCATCTGAAAGCAAAAAATAAAACGGTTTCATATTCTGTATTAAATTGGCTATGGTTGGTACTACAATGAAACATTTTCACAGAAAAAAAAAACAAAATGGCGGACTTTTGAATTTTTCGACCCTTTTTTTGCACTTTTAATTGTTTATAACTTTTTTAAATAACAATGAATATTTTTGGCTGTAGTACCGACCATAGCCAATTCGACACAGAATATGAAACCGTTTTATTTTTTGCTTTCAGATGATTCGTTTCCAAAAAATGATGACAACCGCCAAAAAAATTGGACGAGTATGAGCAGCCATTTTCAGAGCCGCCATTTAAAAAAAAGAAAAGAAATTTTTTTTCAAATAGTTTAATATATGTACTTTCAGCTGTAAAAAGTGTGATTCTGAAATATTTTTTTTACTATAAACAAAATTTATTTAAAAAAACACGTTTTATTGATGTAACCTGGCCTTAACCTGGAAAATAATACTGCTGGAGTTTGTGTCTCCAAATCGAAAACTACCCCCAAAAAGATGCTTTCATGCTCTTCCAAGGCCAACTCTCCGAATCTTCCAAAACAATTTTTAAAGCACAAAGAGAGAATATTTACAATCGCATCGAAAACCTAGGATGCAGATGGCAGGGACCAAATATCGATAAAAGCGTTCAGTCGAAAAACTGCAATAATAATGAAATAGAAGAGGATTGGACGCAAAGCAGCTGTGTTTGTCAGGGTTTAAAAACCAGGGGATCGCTTCATCGGGCGGTTCGGGCTCGTCAGAATGAGCAACGAGGAAAGATAATGAATCATTAATGTCTCCCTATCGGGCAGATCGATCGCGGAAAGCGCACGAGTCTCTGGTTTGTCGATGAAATAAAAACGAGAGGAAGTCCAGGGACCGTGAGAAGGGCGGGCCCTTGGGCCCTCCTTCGACCACGGAATTCCAATCGGAGTTCTAATGCAAATAACAAGGCCAGGAAGAAAGTAGAGGAAGAGGGAAATGCATGGATGACGATGGAAATTCTTTAAGTACCCATAAAATGGCTCTCTGCGATCTTTGACCCCTAAATGAACTTATACTTGTTGGTAGATGGCGTCGAAATTAATAGGTACATTGTAATGTCCATCAGGTTGAGACCAGGTTATGTACATATTTAGATTCCTTGCAATGGAGATTAGGTCTGAGATTTATAACGAGTTAGACGACTGATCGTAGGTGAAATTTATTGACTACTAAATTTCGTGAATATTGTAATGTTTAGACTGCGTGTAATGCGTAATGACTTTATGCATTTATAGAAAGTTTGACTGTGCGAGAACCTATAAAATGCAAACAATATGCAAGAATATAAAAAAGATTGAAAGTAAAGTTCATGTTATAATATTTGCAGAATAAAATAAATTTCTATTTAGGTTCAATTTTTCTAGGCACGTTTGCGAAGATTTTATTTTGCATAAAGATCCCCAGTCTAGTAATGTCTATCACAGTGATTCCCAAAGTGGATGCTGCAGCGATTCAGGGGGCCGCTGATGGCCAATGTGGGCTGTAATTCGAAAGTTCTTAATTGCATTTCCTTCGTCATATTTAGTGAAACGTGGGTTCAATGCGGTAACTAATTCATAACAAAAAAAAAAAAAAGAAACCAATTGCAAATAGTAAATCGCGGTGATTTAAGATTACTGCTGATGAAAATAGGGTAATTATAAAGAACAGGTACATCTTCACCGATTTCGATGATTTTTAAATATGTTGTGGAAATCAACATTTTGAACAACTTTTTCCTATACATATTACCGTTGCTCGGCCTTAGTTTCCGAGATATTGGAATTTTATTGAGATTTTTTTTCACCGCATATTAAATCTATCTTAATTCTTTTCGCTGCGCAGCGATTGTAAAGAGTAATACTCGCATCGTTTAAAAACATGGTTATTGCTTTTATCACAGTTATTTTCTCAGTCTTTAAGATTTCTGCTAAATCATAATTGCAATTAATTATGGTTGTACCTATTTTATTAAACAACTCGATTCGTTGGAGGTTTCTTAATGGACAGTGGAATAGAACATCCCCAATGGTTTCCTCTTCCATATTACAGTCGCATATTTTGTTATCTATGATACTCTTTCTGCCTAATGATTCTTTTAGATTCATGTGGTTGGATCTGATTCTGGGTATTGCTCTAATCGTCTGCCTGTCTAGTCTTTTTTCTACTTTCTAAAACCATGATTTAAATTTGCATTTTTTTCTCTGTTCTCAGAAATTTGAGAAGTAATACGTTCCTTTTTCTCTTCCGATTTCTTCTACTTTATTACTGAAATCTTTCCATATTTTATTTCTTTGGTCTATTCAAATATCACTTCTTGCGATCTTAATTTCTTCATCTGAGGGTTTTCTTATAATTTCCCACCTATTTTCTTGTAATTTCCACCTATATATTTCCCTATAGAAAGCATTATTGAGGAAGGGGTCAGGGGGTACGGAGGAAGTAGCCTTCAGCGTATCAGCGACAGGAGTGGCAGGGTACGAAGACAGAGGTCTATTATAGTCGTGGATGGTTACAGGGGATGAAAGGAGGATATGGTAGAGAAGGTGGTCCGTTTCAGCAATATGGAAAGGGCTGAAAGGGAAGAAGAAAGGAACGACAGAAAGACGAGGAGACCGGATTCCACTTTGGTCCCCTGTTCTCTCCCTGCATCGGCATTCCTTTCGCCCGTTTCAACCTGCCTGCTGGTCGCCGCCAGTTTAACCTGCAGTCCTAACACACTATTATGTCTGACCTAAGGCGCTCCCACATTTAACTACACGTTTCGTCTGACCGGGGGTACGCGCGTGTGTGTGTCTACGGGACAAGTGTGTTAGGGAAACCCCCCCGAAACGATGAGGGCTCCCGACAATGACCGCGAGTCAATGGGAGCCAGCTTTTGAATTCACAGCCGCTGACTCGTTTATGTTTTAATCGCGCCCGTCCCGAGGAATATGGAGTATAGATCTCGGGGATTTGGGCCCAGGGTAGATGTCATCGGGGCTCCAGTCGGAAGTGAGTCGTCGTTTCTCTATGGTCCGACCGTGACTAGCCAGTCTTAATAAAGGGGAGATGATCTAGACTAGGTTGTTGCCACCTGATTAGCTACTAATGGGGAATAATGCCTTTATTATCCCTTGAACAATGTGTATATTTGTGGGGGGTGTCGTGTTAATTAGGGAACTGTTTTAAGGTAGAAGACACAATGTTCTTTATTTTATGAAAAGTAAATCGATAGAAGATTGATTTTTGGAGTAGTACCTTCATAGTTTGTTAATGATGTATATCAGGGGTGGCCAACCCGCGGCCCGTCTTGAACATTTGTGTGACCCGCGAGATTCATCACACTTTTACAAAATATATTTGTCGGATAAGACACGTCAAATTGTTCGTCCTTTCCTGTGTTCATCGTGTCGCTTCAAATTATAAATCTTAGGCGATATTTCATTGATTTACGGAGCTCAATGATCCGTCGACCAGGGTCCACAAAACAAAAGTGCCGGGCCTCTTCGCTGTGACGCTTCATTAGTGCCAGTAGGCCTTTATTCGCCGTCTTTTCACTGCCTACCGCACTTGACTCCAAAATCAATATCTTTTCGGCACACTTCACGCTCAATTTACCCAACGCCGACATATTTATTTTATAATGGCCAAAGTAGTGAAAACCAATGTATTAAAGAAGTACATTAATTTTACATTCATATATTTATAAATTAACTGTCGAAATTATGAGAAAAAATTAACTTTGATTTTAAAATAATATTGCGTACCAGAGAGTTTTCACGAAACACGGTCGAAAAATTGCCAAGACGCGCCCCGTCGATTACGCGTCGAAAAAAGCTGAAGAGCTGAAGAGCAAAGAAATGTCTATGATGAATCATAGCCACAATTGAGCTGTATTTTTTCAAGAGTTAAATTTATATTTCAATTCGAAACAAAGCGTAGTTTTACGGTATAGTGTTAAAGAAGTAAAGTAAATTTAATGTTTCGCAGCACTATTCTCTTGGGGGTGTTTATGGGAAAGGGGCCCGGTGGGTTTTTTTTTTTAGTTCCGAATTTTCCGGCACGCGTTCAGGATGATCTCGCAGTAGAAGCGTGTTCATCTTAATACTATTTTATATTTCTAAAAAAACGCTTTGTTCTTTCGTGACACAATTTATTTTCCCTTATGTTATGGATACATTCCATATTGTATGATTTAATAAATAAACATTAATAATATATTTCTAAGATATAGGTATTGAATCTAATATTAGGTCTACCGGAAAGTTCTGTCCATTACGGTTACAAGTTTCAACGAGTATGCGCATATTCGTAAAAAATGATATACAAATTGCAATCACGCTTGGCAAGATGTCATAAATAATGATAAAAATTATATTATTCAATCAAATTTATTCAAGCTATGAGAAATTTATTATTTTGTTTTATTCTAAAAACGGATAGAACTCTTCGGTAGACCTAATATACATATGTAAATCAAAGTTCCTCTCGCAGAAGCTCTCCAAAAATAACGCATTTACCATCACTTTACCATCACTGGAGGCGAGCGCGAGTAATTGGGCCCGAATTATCAGGATATAAATGGCCGGGCGCGAAATATATTTGAGACGGTATCTCGAGTCGGATCGACTAATTATCTCGATAACACCGGGATTCGATCGATCACGCTCGTTTCGTTTCGGTTTTTTCCACCCGGTCTCGGATTCCTCGGTCACCCGAGCTCTGGCGCCGTCCGCGCGCGAACCTACACGCGATCGAGGATTAATTAACGAGCAAGGCCTCGGTACATGCGTGAAACCAGCCCGCGATACGTCGATGGATCGATTCGCTGTGGCGATTGATCAACGGATAAGTCCGGTGCGCGGATGTTGCGATCGGAAACAGCCCTTTGTGCTCGATTATGCGTGAACGATACGCGGCTGATATCACCCGGGATCTGTCTGATAAATCTCGATCGCTGTCCGAAGGAACGCTCGCTATTTATGGCAGCAAAGAGGGGGTGGGGTGACTCTTAGGCTCGATGTGCAACGTGTGACTTCTTTGTCCAGTGATTTAATTTGAAATTCAATGAGATACATCGTCCGCGGTCGTTGCGATTTATAGTGTTGCGCTGCTTGTTTATTGCGCTGCTATATAAGTTGGACGTTTATAAATTCATTAAACGACGGATAAGGTATGATTCTCTTCTTTTTGATGTCTTTACGAGGATCTTGTGAAACGGCCACTTCGCCACCTAATTGTTTTCTTTGGATGTTAGGCGAATGCGAAGATGCAAACTTGTGAGTCGTAGGTTTATGTGTGAGGATTTTTGGAGAATTTATTTTGATGATACTAAGTACATCTCTAGTACAAATATTGTGTGAATATAACAAAAGTGTATACTTTCTACAATATCTCGTGCAATTTTCATAAAAATACATTAACCCTTTGCGGACGAGTGTCGGCAATAGCCGCCCAACTTAGTTGCGACTCGCGAGAAGCTTGGAAGTCTCACCATCAGTGATAAATTCGTATATATTA
Source organism: Hylaeus anthracinus (assembly GCF_026225885.1). Lineage (NCBI taxonomy): Eukaryota > Metazoa > Arthropoda > Insecta > Hymenoptera > Colletidae > Hylaeus > Hylaeus anthracinus. The sequence goes on along the minus strand of NW_026534330.1, from coordinate 13,609,176 downwards.
TATCGAGAACATCAGAAGTAACACAATATAAAAAATTAACAGATGTACAATTTCTACGTTGTTTGGTGGGTCAATTGGTTGGAGATGTTTGAGATATTGATGACTAAGCCGGTCTTGCACATAAGTGACTGTTTCGAATGATACCACACAATGCAGGAATGTAAAATGGATTCGTACGTAATCACAACCAAACTTCTTCTTATTGTTTGTTTTCGATTTGTTTGCATATAATATTGTTGGATTAAGTAAAGCTTTAATTTTTATAACACACCCGACTTTTCAAAAATTAATTTCTTTTATAGAAAATGATAGTATTTCGTTTGTATTTGATTGTACCACCGATAGTATTGCTTGTACCTTCATCAATTAATAATTAAAAAAAATTCAAAAATAGTCAGCACCCGACATTGAGAATTTTAAAATCTGTTTTCTCCCTTATCTTTAGAATCGTTTAGTACCCGTCTGTACCAGTTTTCGTTTCATTTGTACATCAATAGTTTAAATTATATAGCAATCGTTGATACACGTAAGAGTGGAAATAGTCAATTTTCAAGATTTTTAAAATCTGTTTTCTCCCTTATCTTTAGAATCGTTTGTACCCGTTTGTACCGCTTTTCGTTTCGTTTGTACCTCAATAGTTTAACTTTTATAATTCAACCGTATCAATAATTGCTTGTAAAATTTAAACTGTTGAGGTATGAACGAAATGAAAAGCGGTACAAACGGGTATAAATGATTCTAAAGAATAGGGAAAAAACAGATTTCAAAATTCTCCATATCGAATGCTGACTATTTTTGAATTTTTTTTAATTATTAATTGACGAAGGTAGAAACGAAACAATTGTTACTACAATCAACTACAAACGAAATACTATCATTTTCTATAAAAAGAAATTAATTTTGCAAAAGTCGGGTGCCAGGTTCATATAGCTTTCTCGTCCACAGTGACGCTTGTTCGTCGAGTGGCTCCGTCCTCAAAGGGTTAATCCATACAGAAAATATACTCGTCCCCGTAACTTCCTACCACTTAAACATCGAAATAGCCTATTTTTTAGTTGCTTAGGTTATATCTATATTCCCCAAAGAAACCTTCGCAGTATCACCATTCCGAACGACTTCGAAATTAGTTGTTCGAGTAATATGCATCGCTTCGGAGGACAATTCGCTGCAGGTTTGTAAAGGGGAACGGATGGAGCACAGGCCATAGCCAAAGGAATCCTCGCGGCGAGCAAGGATACGCTCGCAGGTCAGGTGGCCACGTGTACATGTATAGGTATATATTATACGATTCGCGAACTATAGGCACCCTTGGCCCAAGGAATGCACGGTGGTATAGTTTATGCGTTGACCACATTCCTCTCCCATGCCTTGAAACGCTCCTCTTCCTCCGTCTCTTTCATTTAACACACCTACGTTCCCCAAGGGCCCCGTACATGGCCCCCTGTCCGCTCTTTTACTTTCGGTCCGGAGAGTCGACAGGCCCCCTCCGCCTTTCTCCCTCCACCTACATCACGAATCTCCTCCTTACGTGCCCCCCCCCCCATTTCTTCGTTTTTTTTTCTCTTCACTTTCCGCGAAGTTACGCATTAATTCAAGCGAACGTTCCGCAAGACGAAGTCTCGCGAACTTTCGAGCCTATCGAGAGGAATTCGGGGTCCACTAACTGACCCTTTTTGCGAGTCTTCGATGGGAAAACGATCGATGGATTCGACGCGTTCCGTGCGTGTTTCGGAATTAAATTGGGACGCGTTTAGGCAAATTCGTGGGAGTTCCTACTCTTGTTAGGGTCTGTCCTTGGGAGTCCCACCTCAGGGTAGTCGAGGGAACCTGGAATTATCTGAGATGGGAAAAGTGAACAAAATTCTTGAGATTCCTTTTATTATAAACTTTGGAGTATATCTTCGATTCTTTTTAATATTTTTATAAAAGTCCTTCGTTAAGGAGGTCTTTCGTAATGTTTTTTCGGAATTTTTTATAGCGAAATGGAAAAAACATAGAGTTTTCAAATTTTTACTTTATATTTATTCAGCTTTTAACTGTAACTTTGAATTCTTTTAAGAAAAAATATAACGTGGATCGTGAGATTTAAGACTTCTCCTGGTTCATGTACTACAGATCGTCATTTTCTTTGCTTGGTCTTTTCAAATTCTGATACTATAATCATTGGCAACTCGTCGAGGGGATCCTTTCACGTTTCAACAGATAAGAATCAATATTTTTTTAGGAGAGAATTTAAAATTTTCAAACGTGACGGATACTTTCACTATACTTCCTGTAGGGTATTCGCACTCTGTGCATTATTTCGCCAAGCCGTTAATGCGAGAAATCAATTAGTCTCGCTTTGCACTCGCATCCTCTCTTCGTGAGAAGAATCCCTTTCTCTTTATGGCGTCTCGAACAGACGGAGTATTTATGCGCGTGTGCCCACCCTCTCGTATATCAACGATCACCTACGGGAAGAAGCCACCCTGAAGGATCGAAACTCCTTTTCAGCCATTCATAACGCGGATCGATGGCGAATGTTCTCCTCCGGCGCCGATTTCCAAGTCCCACAAATTGCTAATAAAAGCAATGGTTCACGTGAACAGTATCGCAGTAAATAATTCAGTATATTCAATTGAACTTCTTTAGTACCGAAATAGACATCCTTAAGAGGGGAGTCTGGTCCAGCTAATGTATCTTTCTAATGCATATAATTTCCAGATATAATTCATTTTTGTTGTTGAAACTTTTTTTATATATAATGGGATGTTCAAAGAAGAAAATTTGACATTGCAGATTTAATTTGAATCTATACATACATATACATATGTAGATCTATTTATATTTAATAATTTACTTATTTCACCATACGTCTGTCCTTTACGCCACTCGACAATTAATTTTCTCTTACTTTCAGGAACGTCAGATGTTCTAGGACACATGATCAATATCGTACTGTTTCACAATGAATGATAGAGTCAGACTAGCAAATGTATGTACGATGATGACTAACAACAATCAATATTTACATTTAGTGATCGAAAAATTGAGTCTTTATTGATCCTTGGAACTCATTCTTGTGTGTTCAAATACTTAAAATCAGACAATTTTTTTCTTTAGTAGGCACGTAAAATGCGTATGAACCTCAATTTGCCAAAAAAAAATTGTTAATTGGAAAAATGGCAGCAAAAAACATAAAAAATGAACAATACATGTCGGCCGTTATTTTGCAATAACTTTATGCTATAATAATAATTCATTAAAAGTCGAGGTTCATTATGCTTTATATTTAAAAAAAGTTTCAATAACAAAAATTAATTATATCTGGAAATGATATGCATTAGAAAAATACATTAGCTAGACCAGACTCCCCTCTTAAGGTATAAAAGTGATTTTCTTATCGTTGTCCACTTTTGAAGTGCAGTGCTTTACCTGCGTCAACTGAATCCCTAATTTAAAGGAATTTTTAGTTTTAGAGATCAATATTTTAGTTGTTGGTTCACTTTCAAATATTTTAATATTTTGTATCAATTGCTTGCACAAAAAGGAGTCGAAAAGTCCTGTACTATTTTGTAATATGAAGCTTCCTTATCGAGATATGACCAGTTGAAGTTCGCGGATGCAACCCTAAGCGCGCGCCATTTTGTACCTCAATCAGCTGATCGCCCCTCTGCGCAGTAGTTACACGCGCAGCAATTTCAACTGCTTATATCTCGATAACGAAGCTTTGGATCGAAAAATGGGAAAAGAATTTTCGGTTCAAAATGGCCCGAGGAATCGATCCTGAAGGAAGGTCCCAGGTATTCGCCAGCACACACAATTTCTCAACACCAAACTACTCCCTAATTTCCAGTTAAATTCTCACTTTATTACCAAATTGCAAACCAGCAATTGAACGAACTTCATTCTCCTCATCTTTCCCCTTCACTCCTTCCCCCTCTTCCTTCGTCACCGTCCAATACATTGTAAAAACAAAATTAAACGAAGAATATCCAAGATTAACAAACCCATAAAAAGTTCACCTCGATTCGTTTCATCTCGGCGCATAAAAAGCGACAGCGCCGTGGGCGTGCCGAAATTCTTGATCATTGAGTGCATTAAAAGCAGAGCCTTCTTACTCGAGGAGATCGTGTCTCGAAGTCCGAAGAGGAGTCCAGCGGCGCGTTGGTCCGGTGCAGGTTACTTTTTAAGGCTGTGAGACCAGTCCGTTCCCCTCGCACGACTCGCGACTCGATTAATCGACGCGTTCTTCATTCATCATCGAAGCAATTAACGTCAGTGTCATAGGCGCGGTGGGATCTTTGTGGCCTGTGCACGAATCGTTTACGCGAGACGCGTTTTGGCAGCGCGCCATACCCAGGCCCCGGGAAGAAGAACGGCCCGATAATGAATTCGAGATGAGACATCGGGTAATTGAATACGGAACGTCGATGAGGCTCGATTTATGTCGTCAAGGAGATCGATGACCGCCTCGAATTACCCGGCAATTTTCTCGCGCGTTAACCCCTCTTTCGCGTCGACGTTTTATTTATTTTCTCTCCTTTTTTTTTCTTTTGACGCGTTGTTCAGTCGCGTGATTCAGCGTCGCTTGGCGGAGAAGTTGGCGTTGATAGTCGGCGAATTAAGCGGTGACCATGACTGCGAAGTTTGCACGATGTTTCTTATCGCTGGGGGTACGTATTGCCATTGTGAGCCAAAAAGACGTATCCTAGGGTGCTTTAGTTCTTTGGAGTTTACGTCCGAGAGGCATGGGATTTCTTTTCATTTTTTCAGGTAGGTCTTCTTGGGTAAAATTTGCTTATTTCATTGTGAAAATGTGTAGAAGGGTGCCCTGGGTGCTCTAGAACAGCCCTGGCTAACACACGGCCCGCCGGGTAATTTTGAATTCCTATTGAAACTTTTGTTTCTCGTTGGTTATGTGCAAAAAATATTGAATAAATAAAAATTTGCATGTGTCATTGCTATAATGCGCAAATGCGATTACGAACTCCAGTTTTATATCTGATATCTATGAACGCTAAATGTTACCGAATGAATCGGTTTCAATAGGCAACCATCGGTAACGTTCATTTGTAATTTGAATACAGTTATGTAATAAATGAATAAAGAAACAATCCATACATTTTTGCTCTTAGTAATAGAGGAGAGTGGAACAATGACGTCGAGCAGTATTTTGTATATGTATTATATTTTTTAACCTAATGTTAACCCTTTGCGCTCGAGGCATTTTTCTATAAAATCAAATCCGGTTCATTCTTATAATAAATTCCTGTAAAACCGAAAACTCTACTTCGAAAAGAAACATCTACGAACATTCCAGACTCAACGTGTTATTTCAATTAATAATTAACTGTATTCTGATATAAGTAAAATTGAAATTGTACGTTCAAAGAAATCACTTTTAAATTACATATGCCGCCCTAGAGGCGCCACTTGAGCGCAAAGGGTTAATCTTATTTTTTAACTTATATGTTTACCTAAAGTGCGGCCCGCTGTATCGTTACGCGTCATCGAAGTGGCCCGTGGAACTATCTGAGTTGGCCAGGCCTGCTCTAGAATGAGAACATGTGTAGCTGGTAATGTAGTGCATCCTACTGGTAAGACTAGACAATGTAGAAATCGATGGGGTTACCAACAGAATGTTCTACATTGCATTTTGCAATTTGCAAATTTTAAGCATTTTGTCTTACGGACAGTGCTCTAAATTATCAAGCTATGCCGACAGAGTGCTCTTCTCCAAACATGAAAACTCCTAGGTCTGTCTTTAATTTTGAATAAAGAAAAACAAACATCGAATCTGAGAACACATAGTATTAAAGAGATAATAAGAATAAATAGAATAATAATAAATAGTATTAAAGGGTACAATTTTTTTTATTATTATCATCTAATTGTAAATCTTTCTGTTTGTTTCAGGTAAGTACGAGTTCGATGCACTTCCTTGAAGCCTAAGTACACGGTAATGAAAACATATATCCGTAATCTTAATTAGCAAAGTACTAACTTCTTGACGGATATTGATACATATGTGTACGTTTGCTTGTATGTCAAAATTGCCATTACTACAATCGCAATACCTATTTGAATGAAAAAATATGCTATATTGAAGTGAGATAGTATATTTGTATGTTAAAAATTGTTTTTATATGTATGTATTCTATTAGAGTAGACAGAAATCCATTTAAAATTTGTCCCTCAAAAGGTTAAGGGGCTTGGAACATTAAAAATGAAAAAAAATCACGAAAAGACACGAACTTAGTAAAACGTACACGATAAAACTGTAAAAAATATAAGGAAATACAACTGCCAACTTTCTCAAAGAGAAAACAACGACAGTCACATTTGCGGAAGACCGGAGACGTGGTTACCTTGGTTACAACCATAGAGTATTGTTTTTCAGAGTAAAGAAGACGGTAAATTATCAAAAAGGCAGTGTTTTCATCGATTTTGATAAAAAGAAATACGATTAGATAACATTTATATCGATAATCGAGAGGGACATATAAATTTTTAGTTTCTTGCGTCTCCTGAAAACCTAGGTTTTTGGTATAAAGGTACACTTTTCTCAGAAACGGTTAGGCCGATATGATCCAAATTTTTTACACGTGTTTTTTTTATAGTTCGGCCTAATTTACACCGAGGATGTTTTCAATATTTTGATTCCAAAAAAAGGTATCGCCGCGCAAACTTATACATTTTTTTTCCAACTTTGCACATTTTTAAAAAATTAACCATTTGGAATTTCAAAAAGATCCTCGGTATAAATTAGGCCCGACTATCAGAAAACACATGTAAAAAATTTGGTTCATATCAGCGTAACCGGTTCTGAGAAAAGTGTACCTTTGTATCAAAAACCTAGGTTTTCAGGAGACGCAAGAAACTAAAAATTTGTATGTCTCGTTCGATTATCGATAGAAATGTTATCAAATCGTACTCAATTTTATGAAAATCGATTAAAACACTGCTTTGTCGGAAATTTACTGTCTTCTTTACCCTAGAAAACAGTACCCAATGGCTGTAACCAAGGTAACCGCGTCTCCGATCTTCCGCAAATTTGACTGTCGTTGTTTTCACTTCGTGAAAGTTGTCAGTTGTATTTCCTTATATTTTTTACAGTTTTAGTGCGTTCTTTTTACTAAGTTCGTGTCGTTGAACTTTTTTTGTGAGAAAAAAGAAATTTTGCGAAAAAAAATTCCATTTTTTTTTTCAAAATTTTCTTTACCATTTTTAGTGCTCGAAATTCAATTTTCTTTGCGAAGAATTGTTCAGAATCGCTTAAATTTTAATAATAATAATAATGAAAAAAAAACGAAGTGATTTTTTTCATTTTTTGATGTTCCGAGCCCCTTAAGTAAAGTGTCGCGTGAACCACCTAGTGCATTATTGCCTAAACCCACTCGACGCCACCGAAATACTGAAAGCTCCATGAAAAAGTCACAAAGAGCCATATCGAACGAAATCGACGGGATCCTCGAACAAAAACCATCCCTCGTTGGCAGTAATAATTTTACATAATTCGTTCCCATCCGTTGGAGGCATTCGGTCGGTCCAGGAGGCGTTTCAATGGTGGTTTACGGTGGAGGAGGTAGCAATAAAGACCGCATTGCTCCGCATTAAGAGGATCACCGGCACGTCCCTAAACTTTGAGGATGCCTCCGCCGTTTCTTTCACGCCGACGCGACGTTCCATTTGCGATTCGACGATCCGCGGTGCTTAACCTCTCGACGATTAACGATGAATTCGACGTGGATGCCGCGAGAGACGGTGACGGGGCCAGGGGTAAATCGGCCCATGGAAAAAAAAAGCCCCTGTCGGAGCCGGTAGACAAAATATTTGCAAGGGGATGAAAGAGGACGAGCATTCGAGCTCTTCCCCCTCCCCCCGCTGTCTCTCGTCCGCTCTTATTATTCCTCGCTGTTTCTCTCTTGCTTTTCTCTTATTACTTCTTTTCTTTTTATTTCTCTCATTACTGTTTTCCGTTATCCTCTTTTCCGTTGCCTCACCCCCCATCGGTCTCCTATTTCCCTCTGGCCTATCACCATAGACGTTCCCCCGTCGGCTTTCCTCTCCGTGTTTCTCTGTCTGGCGGGAGGAACTGCCGGCATCAGACACTCGTCTGCGCGCTTTAATTACTCCTCGAACCCCTTTTCCCTTGCGTTTCTCGAGATTAACGACGATCTCCTCGATCCCAGCCATGAGAAGAATGAGGAGGCGCGGGGGAAGGGCTAGGAGGAGTCAGTGTCGCGACTGATTCAGGTTTCGATGGGACTGTTAGGTTCTACAGGCTTTCACTGATCGAAGACATATGCTACTTATCTTTTGGAGTCTTACTGCTTTTCGTCTTGCATCTATTCGTAGGACTCGTATTCAGGGATTATCTAGCAGTTCTAGATCCGTGCATTGCGCTGGTAACCGTTTAAACTAGAGCAATCAATGTTCAGTCGGTAAGCGGAGACTTTGTCGGTGGTACAGAGCCCTTTATCGGTAATATAGAGCCCCTTTGTCGGTAATATACAGTCGAAGCCAGCAAGTGCTTTATCGATAGCGCCCTGTGCTTTCCAGGTCCCCATAGAGATCTCTGAAGGTTCCCTAGTAAAATGACATACACGTTGATTTTTGTTCCGATTTTCCGCTGTTTTTAACTAGATCTACATCCCACAGGAATTATTCGACCTCGGAGATTCTTAAAACCTCTCGAGACTTTCTCCAGTAAAAAAAGAAAGCTACAAGAAACGAAATTTGAGTGTCCACGAGTAGAAGTTGTCCACGAGAGGCACCGAGAAGCTGGAAGTTCGACGAGTAAGTGGAAACGTTCACCGACGTGCATTACTTTTGCAAGCCCTGGTAACGAACCGTCGCGAGTGTTCCTTATTCTTCATCGGGCCATTGTCGTGCAGGAGTGGCTTTGCGAACGTTTTAACATTATTGGAACTTATGGATTTAGTCGTTGGGCGTTGTAGCTGGTTGTCAAGAGTCAGATTCGCAATCCCATTAAATTATTAAATAGGCAGTCCCGTCTGTGTATATAGTATACTTATAAGAATTATACCTTTTCTCTGGAATGTATTCCAAGCAAAAGGTACAAACAATGCGATCGAGGTTTTTCCCATTTCTATAGCTTAGTTTTACGGTCAGAAAATATTTGTTTCGCATCGATAAAATGAATAATATCGATTATATATTGGGATTAATCGCAATAGGGAAGGAGGCAGCAGTTCTATTATGAGATGGTATCTTCACCAGAATCATGGCTGGAAGTCATAGTTTCTTTGTGTATGGAGATATCGCAGAGTCGTGCACGCGTTCCCGAGAGTTAACGGGTCAGGTTGAAATAATATGTTGCTTCTCCCTGGCTTCGACTCGTGAAAGAATTTTCATACGCCTTGCTTGTGTATTTCACATCTCGAGACAACACGCCGGCTGCGCATTCCAGCACAATATATTATCAAGTTATTAACGAGTGTGCTGTAACCCGTGGCCACGAACCTGTTCCTCGCAAATGAGCATAGCCTTAGTATCAGGCTTGTGTACACAGGGAATTATCAACCGTGCTCGTGGAATAGCTAATTCTTGGCTTGGGATGTTAGCACGAATCTCGTGAATCGTTTCACACACGCCCACGCACAGGATAGATTAATAAACACGTACAAGATTGTTCTAGTTCAACGATAGGTTGAACTTTTAACCCTATGAACAATGAACCCCGTGAACAATGAATTTAAATTCTAAAGTAGCTACACGAACATTTTTAACCAATTCCGAGCGATAATTATTTAACCGTTCTGTATTGCCAACAGGGCGTTCTACGTTACCGATAGGACGATCTACATTGCTAATCGAGCCATTCGGCCAGTTTCCGCACCCACCGTATGCGATATAAACATTCTATTTTCAAATAATATTTTGCAAATAATTTGCAAATAATATTTGGTTCGAAGAAGCCTCGTAGCATTCAATACTCCCATTAAACTACCAAGCATTAAAATTCATTGCACCCGACAGTTGCACGATTTCGAGAGGATAACTCAATCATCCCGGCGCAGTTCAAAACGTTAATAGACGCAAAGGGTTCTCGAGACGTCCATTAAAATCTGTAGTTGTCCCGCAGACAGCGGTGCCGATAATTGATCAACTGGTAACGACACCGTTGCCTTGCAGCTCTCATCCACTTCAAACGCGCCCGTCGATTTGCATTTCCTGCGAAAATGCAGTCGTCGCGTTTTCAGCGGGATTCCAACAGATAATGCTCCCATCGATCCGTAGAAATGGAACGCGTTCGACAGCGTAGCGGGGTCTATATCGGGCTTTTAAAGCAAATTAATCGCTTTGAGAAAGCATCGGACTCGTTAGCCGGTTATGAGCCCGTACACGCACCGTAACGCTGCGCGTGCAATCTAGTCAGCGATGGGAACGAACAATCGACGAGCGAGGCTAAATCCTGATCGGCTAGATTTCGAATGGACAACGAATGTAGGTCTGTTCGTAACATAGGGTGTTCTGTTGGTAAGAGTAGAGCATGTAGAAGCTTCGTTGGTTAATGGACTTACCGACAGGGTGTTCTCAATTACCAACAGGGAGTTCTGCGTTACTAATAACGTTCTGTGATAACGATAGAGCGTCTTCCTTATTGACTGGGCAAGCAAGCAAGACTTATTATTAAAGAATTTACCAGGAGAACATTCTACATTGCCGACAGAGCGTCTTGCTTTATCGACTAGTTGGTCTACGTTATCGAGCCTTATCAACAGAACACTCTACCTTATCGACAGGGCTACCTTTCACCTAAATCTGTGTAACAAGAAAGTTTGGGAACAACTAGCAACTCGAACAATTCTCTTATTTAATTTCATCGACCCTGTCCACACAGCCTACTCATCTTTGCACGTACAACAAATGAAACATTACTTATTTGGTATGTCAAGGCAATATGAGCTTGAGCTATTAGAAGTGACTCGAATTCGTGAGTACATATTGATCTTGATACCATCGCTACTGCCAACCAAGCCACGCGAATACGTCGCGTTCCGTGGACGCGAGTGTGGGCGTACGTGAGTATGGACTAATTAACAGTGATCGGGACATTCCACGGTGGCTGATCGCAATTCCTCTTGAATCGATAATCCCTGCTTCGAGATTAGTTTAGCCGGCGATTTCTTGGGATAACAGAGCTGTCGCCATTATTGCACTTAACAGTCTAGTGATATCGATCTGGGCTGGACCTTACTCTTCGACCGTTCAATATTTCCCATTTCCCTACGTTCGTTCCATTTGGCGAGCAGGATGAAAAATCTGATATCGTTCACAAAAATTATTACGTCTTTTCGACGTTGGTTTTTTTATTCTACTTTGGGGTTCCTCTTTGATCGCGATCGAACTTTGCAGGTTTATGAGATTTTATATGGAAAAAAACGTGATGTACTATGGGCAATAAGGTTTATTAGTGAATGATTTACTAGTGGAGCATTCAGAAAAATTATTACGCCTCTTCGACATTGGTTGTTTATTTTCTTTTGGGTTCCCCTATGATATTTATGGAGTTTTGCAGGCTTATGGCTCTTTTATAAGGAAACCTACAGTGGGTGTAGAAAGTATTCGTACACTGATCAATTTCCAAAAGTACTATGTAGAATTGTAATTTATTAACTTATTTTTGATAAACAATGACATTCTACATATTCTCGGAAATCTCTGGAATAGATAGAGTACAAAAAAAAAATAGCTATTTATCTAAGTTGCGAAATTAACAAGAAAAATGCAATTAATCGATAGAAATGATGAAGCAATAAATATTCGCAAAGCTGTTTAATTTTTAAAACCTAATTAAAAAAAAAGAGAAATTTACATTAACTTACAAGTATGTAATACTTCCTCCATGGGGTTTCCTTTTGATTTTATAATTATTGTAACTTTTCTAAGCATTAAATTAACTACATTATTAGTTATTCGAAGTGGGATCTTCTTCTATTCCTCTATTAGAGCCTTTTTTAAAAGTGTTTTACTCGAAATTTGATGTTTTCTAATTCGTACGGAGCATAAACTAATGTGTTTACGTTACAAACTCTACTGTAAATGGTTCGTCATAAGAATCGTACAAATACTTATTGCTTTGCTTATAATTACGTAAATTACATAAACTAGTGATTGTTGTTTGGACTATATCTACTCTATAGATTTCTGAGAATATGTAGGATACCATTGATTATAAAAAAAGGAATTTAAGAAAGCTACAATTTCACACAAAAGTTTTTTGTACAAACTCTACAAAAAATTCTACACCCACTGTACTTTACCTTCTCGACAAAGTTCACCATCTTCTAAGCTATCTCCCCCTACCATAAGCAACATTCAAACATGATTCGATAAATAACGAATCTGAAAAGTAGCGAAGTTTCCTTCCGAGTCTTACCATTAACTCAGTTACTAGTTTCTCGTGATAATCCCGCGGTTACGTGAAATTTTATTGGCAAACTTTGACCCAAGCCAGAAAATACTTCGCTTATCCTGAGATGATTTATTTCTGAATCAAGCTAGAGAGAACAAGTTTTAAGACTTGCGCAGCGGAAGCAGTTCAGCTCGACACGGTCCAAGTATACATATACGCACAGGCTCCGAAAATGAACCGACAGGATGAAAATGGCAGCCATGGTTTACTGTTTACCGCCAACACAATTTTTCCAGTTAACGACCGTCGTAAAAGAGATTGATACCCCCTAAAACAACAAAATTCCTCCACGGAAGAAAATTACGATTTTTCTGGATTGAAGAATAATCCGAATCGATCGGGGAAGCTATCAAAAGTATTATCAACGAGAAATGGTCCGTTTGGAAATTAAATGTTATTTCTTGTCTTCGCCTTTTCTGATTCAGTTAAATCATCAAGAATATTACCTCATTTCAAATTTTTCTCAAGTATATCTAAGGAACATATCTGTAAGAGTGGCCTTTATATTAAAATTTCATTAAAAGATATGCAAGTAACATAAATTTTACTTTATAAATATGTGAATGTCCAAGGAACATACCTGTGAGAGTCTCTCAAATATAGTCATAAATTTAATATTAACCCTTTGCGGCCGTATATCTACTCTCAGCCACCAAAGCTTTTTTACCGTTCCGGTCGTATCTCTGTTCTAAGTCACCACACAAAAGAACCATACTATTCTTTGCTATAGTGGATAAGAACTATACTAATCTTATATTGTATTCATCCATATATCAATTTACACTTTCTCTGTATTTTTACTATTTGAAGTTAAATTCAAGGCATTTTCAATGCCAAGTTTCTTTATTAATGATTGATAATATTAAGAATTTCACTCTAAAATTAAATAGAAACAAAAACATCCGTGTTAAACTAGAAACTTGACATTACGAACAAGCTTATAACTATAAGTTAGTTTATTTAAATGTCATAATTACAAAGATGTTCGATTAATTCAAATTTCACATACAGTTGTCTCTGATTGTACCTTCCATACATCCTTAAGATATTTAAAAAATAATACGCCAAAATGGTGAAAAAAAAGTTATCGAAATATACCACATGATGGAGAATCATAAAATATAATTTTTACTTGGTAGAATTCCAAATAATATTTTACAAATTGTGTTTAATTGTAATTAGGCATTCTTGTTTCTTAAAATATTTCAATAACAATACTCCAAGATGGCAAGAAGAAAGTTACCGAAAGATACCACATGATGGAAAACTTATAAAATATAATTTTTACATAAAAACGTTACATTAAAACACATTATTGTGTAAACATACATCTGAAGTTCACAGAAGGATTAATAAATCTAGTTTACCTCCACAATCTTGCTTATTATGTATCACTGTTCGTTCTTTGGAAATTAATTCCGACCAGTATGACACTCGTGTCTAAATTTAATACGACCGCAAAAGTTTAATGGAGAAGTTTGTATAATATGTCTAAATATGAAGACTATCAGAAAAACCACCAATAATGAACTTCTGAATTGACCTCTTAATTGAACCTCTTTAGTACCGAAATAAACATCCTTAAGGTATAAAAGTGATTTTCTTATCGTTGTCCATTTTTGAAGTGCAGTGTTTTACCTGCGACAGTCAACTGAATTCCTAATCTAAAGGAATTTTTAGTTTTAGAGATCAATATTTTAGTTGTTGGTTCACTTTCAAATTTTTAAGTATTGTATACCAGTTGCTTGAACGAAAGGGAATTAAAAAGTCCTTAACAACTTATAACGAAGATACTTGTTTTGAACAAATTCAAAATTTAGAGGAATAAATGAAGAGAAACATTCATTTTCTGGAACATGCTTGAAACTCATAAGTGAAGTTGCAACCAGCAGCCTTCGACTCGCAAAAAAGCGAAAACGTTGACGCTCGTAGAATTGTAGAAACAACCATGATGGAGCAGCGAGGGCACGTATGAATTTAACGCGACGAATCGTCAGGGACGTCTCGAACTGCATCCACGGAGAATTACTGTCCGAAACTTTACGATAGGAAGGAAGACACGTGCTGTGGTTCACACCCATCAACCTAACACGTATCAACGGGGGAAACGACGACTGACGGACAAAGAGAGGATGTAGAGCGGAGCACGGTTAGCAAAGGCTTCGCCGTCGTTTAGTTAGCACGCCCATTGCCTCGTTAAGTGCGCGTAATTTCTAGCGGGACTCGAGAAGGAAGACAAACTTCCTTTTCATCTGAAAACATAGACATTCGATTTTCAATTAACCCTTTGCATTCGGGGCCGTTTCCGCGTGGACTAATCAGCAATTCGAAGCGTTTCGTAGAGCTTTGGTGAATTTCTTATCAGTAACTTAAAATGATTACACATATAAATTAACAAATAAAACTTTAATATTTTAATATCTAATGTATCTTTACATCTTTACGAAGATAATTTGTTAACACTTTCGCTGCGGATGAAAATAAGTAGCCGTTCGGTGGGAACTGCAATTATGATATTTTTTTTAATGAAAAATTTCTTTCAAATGCTGTAATATGATTATTTTGAAAAACATATATTTGTGGTAACTTATTTTATATATAATAGGATTGCCGAACAAAAAACAACGAAAACTGAAAAATAATAGAAACAACCATACATTTTCAGTTCGACGCACATGTGCGTCATCCGCAGCGAAAGTGTTAAACATTGTTCTTTGTAATTTTGCTTTGTATGATATTTCATGTACCAATTGCCGAGATGCTCGGCTTTTCAGGACAAGTATCACAATAGTATGTCGTTTGATGTCTTTCGCCGGGGTTATTTCTTTGAGAGCAGACTTAGCAATGCTTCCTAACTCCTGTTAGAATGTTTTGCAGCTTCTCATTTAGACGGATGTTTTCGGAATCGAAGGTTGAAAGGGAGATTAGGGTCATATTTGTAAGATTATATACGCAGTGCTTAGGAATGAACTTCAAAAAACAAAATCACAAACACAAACAAGATATCACTAGATAAAAAAACATAAATAGTTATCACCGCGCATCGAATTACCGCAATAAACAAAATGGTGAGCGAAAGTCACCTCTCGAGAGTCACCTCTTGCGGCATTAAATCATATGGTGAGTGAAAGTCACCTCTCGTGTGGTTAAATTGCAATTTATTACTGAAATTAGGAGGCAATAGTGTTTTTTATACATATAAGCTACGTTGCGTAGCAGTCGATGGACGAGTGTCATTGCGCATCTGCCTTGCGCAGCAGCGACCCTTGAAATCCTTTGACCATTGAAATAAATTTACAAGGGATAATTTTAAGATAAACGAGAAATATAATAAATAAGGGGTTGGAGTGACATAATAACTGGAAAATAGAAGCTACGTGAGTCTTAAATTACAAAAGGCAATTGGAAGGTTGTTCGAAGACTTTGGAAACTGGAATAATAACTGGAAAATAGAAGCTATGTAAGTCTTAAATTCCAAAAGTAATTGGAAAATGTCTGAAAACTTTGAATACAACTGGCAACTAACCCATTAACCATATACAACATATACCAAATATACATACATATATCAATATACATATACCAAATATACATACATATTCCAATATACATATACCAGATATACATACATATACCAATATACATACATATATCATATACAAACAAAGTCATTCAGTGAACTTAACAAAGATTTGTTACCATCAGTCGCAGTTGAATGAACAAACCCTAGTTTTTATAAACTTCAAAAATTGCTCAAAGCTCATTCGGATTTGAGCATTCGCATTTTTTTACGAATACCTTTAATTTTTCGGAAGCCAGTTATTTCTCAGTTGCATATTCGACGAATGGAACGATAGCAGTTCCAGGAGGGACAGACGGAGCCCGTTGGATCAGCGGGACCCTTTGTTTTGACTGAACGCCAGCAGACCGTGATCACCGCCGTCCCTCCAATGGCCACGGTCTCTGCGGCTATACGTAAACGCGTGTTCGACGGCATTTGATCGCTCAGGTTGCAATGTCCTCGAGCATGATCGAGCTGGGAATAAGCGTGGCTCTCGCGTCGATTTGTTGGACAAGATCACGTCCGCGCGTTAACCCCTTGACGCTTTACTGGCCCGTGTTTTGCCCCTGGAGGTTTCACCGGTTCGATGCCTCTTCGATGTTTGCTCTTCTGCGGATTTCAAACGTTGCGATAGCTTTCGTCCCGAGGCCTCTGATACGCGTGCTGATGATAACTTTGGTGTTAGAATATTTTGGATAACAATAAAAACTTGCAGCAAAAACGTCGAAAAAATTCAGTTTTTAATGTTTTCGACAATGAAGCAGCCGAACAAAAAGTTTAAAAAAAATTGACGACACTGCCTGTTATAGCACTTTATCAGGGAACCAAACAGTAGAATAGCATGCTTTCATATTTTTGAGAAAAAAATGTTTTTTCCGATTTTTTTGAGGTTTTTCTTTTTTTACGACCACAGTTTGCAACAAGAAAATCTGAAAAAATTCTCAAAAATGAGCCTTAGGATCCGGCATGTGTCAGATTTTTTTTCAGAATTTTAGAACGCATTTGAGACCGGAAAATGCGTCGGAAAGCGTAAAATTTATTTTACCCTGTAACTACCCCCACGGGCAAGTTAGAGGGTTAAAATTTTACTCAGAGGGGTTTTTCTTGGTCAGCTTTCGAATGATTCAAAGGTATTTTTGACTATCTCAATCGGCTAGGCCCTTTCTTATGAACACTAATCTTCTCCGAAAGTTTAAAAATCTCCACAGTTGTCGCTAATAACGCAAATAGTGGTTGATGCGACTCTAAAAAACTAATAAAAAAAAAGAAATTCCTCCCCAATCAACTTCCATTAACTTCACATTTTCACTTCACTCCGAATATAAAAACCTTGAACAATCCTACAAACATTTTGTAGCAACAAATAGTTCACTTTTCCTCCAATTGTAATTCCCCTTGAACTTATTGTTTCTCTAAGAACCCCCTTTTAATCCTTTCTCTCTAAATCTTCCGTTTCCCATTTTGGTGCCTTGTATACAGGGTATCTACGTATAAGTTCGGACATACGGAAGGGTGTCAATTCTACAACATATTTCCCACAAAAAATTACTCTTAGACGTTTTCTTTGTGTCGCCTTATTCTCGAGTATTTTCACTTTTAATATTTTTTAACTAGGTATACCATTCGAAAGAGTGTTAAATTTCCCAACTCTCTGATATAAAACCAAAATTTATTACATAGATGTAACAACTGAAAAATTAGGTCAAACTTTACATTGTAAAAATTTACAAAAATTTGCATTTAAACGTCGTTTTTGTCTGAAATACCACCGTACCATTTTTTTGTACACTAACAATCAAAAGCTGTGACTTCGAGGAAGTTTTTCCCGAGGAATGCCCGCCAAACAACTATGTCTTTGAAACCGAAAAACAAATACAGGAAAAGTCAAATTTTTGTAAATTTTCACAATGTAAAGTTTGACCTAATTTTTCACTTGTTAAATCTACGCAATAATTTTAGTTTGGCATCAGGGAGATGGGAAATTTAACGCTCTTTCGAATGGTATACTTAGTTAAAAAATATTAAAAGTGAAAATACTCGAGAATAAGGCGACACAAAGAAAATGTCTAAGAGTAATTTTTTGTGGGAAATATGTTGTAGAATTGACACCCTTGCGTATGTCTGAACTTATACGTAGACACCCTGTATAAAAGCCTTCAGCAATTCTACAATCATTGTGTTGCAACAACCTTTTGCCAAAAATGACGTTTGTTTCATCTTCAGAAACAGAATTTCAGAAGTTCCCCAGATTTTCCGAGTAATCCTCTCAAGCAAAGTTTCTGTATGAATCGGATGATGAAGATGAAGGCCTCGCGCGATTAGTATGTACGCGGAGTCTCGTGTCCTGTGGCGTTTTTCTCCTGCTCGGCGTTTTTATTATCCCCCAAAGGGACAGAGCTGTCGGTATTAACAGAATTAACGAGATTAACGACGAGATAGAAAGCCGCAGGAACGAACGGGAGAGGACACGGAAAGCAAAAGCTTGTTAAGTGTAAGGGCTGGTCTCAAAGTGATACGAATGGCACGCTTTTCCCAGTCGATGAGAATTAATGGGCTCGACAGCGCCTGAAAACTCTGCCGAATATCTTTTTTTTTTTATCACCTTCTCGTCGATTCAGCATAAAACGTACTTTACTTTCGAGTAACTTGAATTTACCCCTTCGTACTTGCTCTTGGGTGAAATAGATGTTATTTTTGTTAATTAAGGAAGATGACGAACGAGGAATTCCTTGTTTCCAATATACATTACAAATATATTAGGTACTCTGGAAAGTAATGTCGTTTCTTTTACTTTAAATTCAAACAAATTTTTGTTAAATTTCTATTTTTAAGCAATTATGTAATCGTCCTTGTTATCAACAGCCACCTAGTGTGCAAACTTGCAATGACCAATATATGCAATATATATTTTTATTTGTATAGTATCGTGCAATTCGAATTTACTTGCCTAAAATAGAGTATCTATTTATTCTTAACTTTCTTAATTTTGAAAATTTCGTTCAGAGCGATATAATAAATTGTTTTGAATATTATTCCATTTTTTATAAACGTCCTTCAATCTCTTCAAGGACTACAAAAAAGAATACATTCTATATGAATATAATTGCATTGAAAATTTGCGCTAAACGTAGCAACAAACGCTGAAGAATGAAAGGAAAATTGCAGAGTATAGATTCCAGCGCAAATATAAATTGTCACAGTCGTGCGGGGGCGTGTCAAAAACTATATGTGGGCGTGAAGGGGTTAACGAGTCGTCGCTCGACACCCGAATAATTCGTGTTTGGTGCACTGGAGAGTTCAAGTGGCTGCTGGTACTCGAGTATTGTAGGACCGGCGTGATTTAAATGTTTGGAGCTATCTGGTTCCTTTGTGAGACCAAATCGTTGGCAAAGGGGAGGTGTATCGATCGAAGATTGCTCCTAGCGAATAAGAGATGGTTTTGGGGATGCTGGGATCTGTTGACACCCCTTTGTGAGTTTCTATACAGACACTCTAAAAATTTTGATTTTATTTTTATTGAAATAATATATATGTAGTAGACAGAGTAATATATATATATATATGTATAAGACAAAAGGTAATAATTGGAACTTTCCAAGAAAATAGATGAACTGTGTTGTTCTACAAGGAAGAGGTTATATTTTACATACACATGATATATACAATATTTACAAATATACAAAATAGTTACTATTACCTAAAAGGAAGAGAAACGACAATTAAATTCTATTCTTCTTAAATGTTCTCGGGTCTATTACACTAGTTTACAACCAAAATGTACATTCAATGCCTCAATTTTTTTCTTATGCATGTTGGCCTACTAAACTCGAAAATCGCAAGAAAAAAATTTTTTATGGATAGGTTTTTTTTATATGAATTTTTGAATCTTTTTTCGATTTTTTTCTGACATACCTTCACATTTTAGGCCATATCTCGAGTTAGAAACGTCCGATTGAGTCGCGCAAGACGCCATTTTAAAGGTAATCGAATTTCCAACAATTGATTTTTATATTATTTATTTATCGGTTCAATAGTTTAAGTGTTACGAACCAATATATATAAGAAACTTTGACTTTTTCGGCTGGAAATTCGATTACCTTTAAAATGGCGTCTTGCGCGACTCAATCGAACGTTTCTAACTCGAGATATGGCCTAAAATGTGAAGGTATGTTAGAAAAAAGTCGAAAAAAGATTCAAAATTTCATATAAAAAAAACCTATCCATAGAAAATTTTTTTCTTGCGATTTTCGAGTTTAATAGGCTAACATGCATAAGAAAAAAATTGAGGCATTGAATGTACATTTTGGTTGTAAACTAGTGTTACTTATTCTCAGACTAGCAGACCAGCAGAGTCTTTCCCTAAATCCTCATAATAAAATGCAAAATTTCCCAACGATAGTTGAGTTAATAGCCACTTCATCACGCGTTTTCCTCTTCAGAATCCCCGTATTTATCGTGAAACTGATTCATTCTCTTCGCTGTAGTTGCACAGTGAAGCAGTTGGGATAATAGATACAAGATAGAGGCCAGGGTCCATAGAGGCTAGTTTCGTGGCTGGAAGCGTCCTTTTCTCCTGTATCCCGTCACGTTAACCCCGCAAGATACGACTTAAAAGCGGAATCGGGCAGACTCCGGCAACACGTTGCCAGTTTCGCGGGAAATTACATCCTGCGGGGCGATCCTTATCGTGTTAGTCCTTTCCTGGCGAATATCAGCGTCGTCGAGACACGCCATTGGTATTGACGCTGACGCTCGACGTCGTACACTTCAATTTAGGACAGGATGCAAGTGCCGTCGAACTGTCTACACTATGTATCGATCTTGCGAAATTGCAAACTTTAGCGAGGCGACAGGACAATCTAGTTCTATCACAGAAGTTAAATATTACAGGCATTCCGCGCCCTAATTTGGTTTTTGCTCCGATACACCGGACGTTGGATTGAAGATTTATTCAGTAGGTGACGTGTAATATCTGACTTTCTCAGATGATCATCGTTTTGAATATTTTATGGACTTGCGAACATTTCTAGCTCTTCGAGGTTTTCTGTGTAAAATTTCATTCTGGAGTTGGATGGAATTGAATTTATAGGGGAATCATTAAACAGGTTTTCTCTAAGTTTGGATTCGAACTTTGGGTGGACGACAGATTGCTTTTGAAATTGTTGAAAAATCTTTATATTGAAAGATTAATAATGTACAACGAATAATAAACTTGAATAAGGAACGAATATTATATTAGGTACACTGGAAAATAATGTCGTTTCTTCTACATTAAACTCAAACAAATTTTTAATAAATTTTTATTTTTAATCAATTACGTAATCGCCCTCGTTATCAACAGCCTTTTGCCATCTAGTGTTCAAATTTTCAATGCCAGATCGATAAAAATCAACGAGCTGATGAGTACTTTAAAAAATATTTAAAATTGCAAAAACGACATTACTTTCCAGTACACCTAATATATATTGTGTGAAGTTGAATACAAAAATGAAAGAAAAAACTGGTGAAATAGAAATTAACTGAGCGTTCTTTATTCACGTATGTTTGCACAGACCATATGTCGTCGAGTAACTAGTCAAAATCATATATCGTCTTCTTCTTTACCGTTGAAAGTCCGTCACCTTTTAGAGGTCAATGTAGGTGCTTTTGTACAGGATGTAAAAAACTTAATAGTCACCACTTTCAGGAGTTCTTGTACACATCTGGATCGGTGGACATTTGCAAAAGAAATCGTCCTCAAAATCCATTATGACCTCGATTTCTTTTGCAAATGTCCACCGATCCAGATGTGTACAATAACCCCTGAAAGTGGTGACCATCAATTTTTTTACACCCTGTACTGCTAAAGTACTATGTTGGCGAGGAAGCGCATTCTGTCGGTAAGTCTCGGTAAGGTAAAGCTTTAAGTGGAAGCAATTACCAACGGATCACTCTATCTTACCGACCAGGTCAAGAAATGATTCGTCTTCGAAGCCAGTCGATGACCGACCTTCAATCCTCTAAGACCTACATGGGCACGTTCGGCCCGCGCCGGATTTTGAAATATTGCACGAAAAACTCAAGTTTCTCATTAATTTCTTGTGTTTATTTATTATTACGTTTTGCATTATCTTGGATAAAAACAAAATAATATAAAAAACTGTACCAACCTATAGTTGTTAATTTTGTATGACCTATAAATTTTGTTTACTTATTATCAGGTACGGCCTGGCCTGTGACTTTACTAACACTTTGGACTCGAGGCCTTTTTTACTGGTGTCTACCAGTAACTCGAGATGCTAAGCTTAGATTGACTTGGAAGATGTAGCCAGATTCGTGATCGCAAACTAATTTCAGATTTTACTGCACCTTTTACTGTCCTTTACTGCACTGACAATCATTTTATTGACACTCCGAGATCCAAAGAAATGAAACCTAAACAAACATTATTGTTGGTTGATTTACTGCGTAAAATCTAGTAGTGATCGAGAGTCACCTCTCGAGTGCAAAGGGTTAATATCGTAAAGTTTGGTCCCCCGACTTTCGAAAGACTACCCACACCTGCTCAAAGAGTTAAATCCTGCAACACAATTTGTAGTTCGTCTGTCGAATGACGTTAATGAGCATTAACAGTTCTTTCAGAGACCGAGTCCCCATAGCGGGCGTGCGCAGCAAATCTTGGAGCTCGGATCAGCTTACAAAAAAAGGCGGTTCTCCCACGTAGTCTTGATCCTTTTACGCGGAGACATTCGCGCGCGGGCGTCTTTTTGTGTCTGCATATCACGTTAACTGCGCATGAAAAAGAGCATCGCGAAACAGTGACGCCAGGCGTTATATTTGCCCAGCTCGCAGGTCTGTAAAAAAGAGTGCGTACCGCGCGATAAGAATCTCCTAACTGCGGTAGCACAAGTTTTTGCGAAGGCTACTCGACGTTCCGTGCGAACGCCGACGAGGAGCGCTGCGAAAACGATCCTAGATCGGTGAGATCATTCAAACGAGCGAAGATGTTGTTAACACATTAAGGACCGCACATCTAGAGACTGCGTGTAGAAAACACGAGAAAACTCGTGAGCGGTCCTTCATATGTTAACATCTGTTAGGTAATGGAGACCTAGTTTCTTGTGGATGAGTTCTGGTTGGTAGTATTTTCATCTTGAGGAGTACGAAGACTGTAGGTGCTCTTGATTGTTTCATCCTAAATCGAAGAAATGATCAACGTGGTACTCTGCCTTACCAGTAGAATAATTTATGACAAGTCATTTGCCTTATCGACAGAGTTCTCTGATTATATCCATTCCAGAAAAAGCAACTGTTGAAAATAGATACAGTTGATGTAGAAAGTATTCGTGCACTGATTATTTTCCAAAAAAATTACGTGAAATTGTAATTTATTAACTTATTTTTTATTATCAATGACATTCTACATACTCTTGGAAATCTCTAAAATAGACAGTATAAAAAAAATTAGTTATTTATATAAAGTAACGAAATTTAAATTAACTAAACGTTGACGTTATTCGGGATGGGATTTTCTTCCATTTCCCTATTTACTGGAAATTTGATGCTTTCTAACTTGTAAGAAGCAATAAACTGATGTGTTTATGTTACAAACTCAACTGTAAACAGTTCGTCATAAGAACAGTACGAATACTTATTGCTTCTATATTTGTACCGATTTTTCGTATTTTCTTGTTAATTTCGCAAACTATATAAACTAATAATTGTTGTTTAAACTATATCTATTCTAGATTTTCGAGAATATGTAGAAAATCATTGATTATCAAAAACGATTTAAAACTATAAATTTATTACCTACAAGTCCTGGAAGACTGCTAAAATTTGAAAAAATCGTCCCGGCGCCTTTGTACCAAGATGCCAGGCCTGTTACTTATGAAGAATATAAAGACATCAAGCAGTTACTACCTTATATACCTCCGGTGCATCATGCATATTTCGAAACACTGCCACATGCAGAGCATAAGTAAATACTATCGATACCTGTAATTTTAACAATGTAATTAGCGTCTAAAATTAAAAATACTATTAGGTTGTCTGGAAAGTCCATGCCGATTTTTAGTAGGCGATACAGGTCTGAATATATCGGAATGGTTGAAAACAAATAAAATGTTTACATTCCTTGAGAGGTGGAAAGGTTGTGGAACAAAATAGTACATACATAATTCAATAAATATATATCAAAATTCAAATATGTCTTTGAATTTTTCTTAAAAATACGCATCAACTCTCCGGACAACCTAATACTTTTATTTTATGTCGTGTCATTCTTTGTAAACAAAATTGGATTAATATGAAGTACATTTTAAGTGATATTTGATTTTTCAACATTGAAATTAAACGATTTTTACAATTGCCTAATTTTGAAAAGTGGTGTAAGTCCATTTGCAGCCCGTAAGTATACATCGGTGTAGTAAAATACGCCTAAAACAAATTTATATATCCAAATTACATATTGATAAAACAGTAGAAACATTGCCAGACCTCATATAATTTGCCTAAATTTTTTAATTAACAAATATGTTAAACTTTAATTTTCTCGAAACAAGAGAAAATGGACCTACACCACTCTTTCAAAATAAACGGTCCATATGCCAATGAGTATTGAATTGAGTAATGTTATAAGTAGCGAGTAGAATAATAGCGTTATTAGTTGCAGTAGTGCAACCAGCAAGGTGTTAAGGGGGTATTATCGTCTAGAAACTTCAAAAATTCGATTTTTTTTCTTTTGTATTTTCTTATCATTTGGGGTTTTGAGAAAGTGCCTCTAAAATATTAATTTGAAATTCGTAGAGCTCTCTCATAGGTACAGAGGGTTAAAGGCTGTTCACCAGTATTAGTGCTAAATGTATAGCAAACTTTAAACGCGTTTTTCTCGAAACGACATTTTTCAAGTCGGGCGCACGTTTCTCTCAAAAACTATTCGACCGACTGACTTCTGGTTTTACACACATTTCGAGGGCACCATCACCTATGGTCTGAACTAGAATTATACCGATAGCTTGAATATTTTAGCCCTGTTCTCATATTTTAGTTGACAATTTTCCGGGAAAATTATACCTTAATTTTCAAACAGCTGCGATTCCGATAAAAAAATTTAGTACTCACTCAATTCTAGTTCAGACGATAACTATTAGGTTGTCCCAAAAGTTTCTTTCGTGAGTTGCGTTCAATTATTTTCTGTGGCAGTGTTTATATAAATAGACAATCTAATTTCTTAGACATTGATGCTGTAACAATACTGAAGCGAAATGAATCGTACACAATTCAGTAATGTAACATAAAACATAAAATATTGTGTATATATTAATTATTAATAAAACGAAAGAAACTTTTGGGACAACCTAATACATTCATATAGATTAAAAATAAAATTTGTTTTTCTGACTCAGACAACTAGAACCGTCACATCCTGTGCGCTCGATTCAACGAGAGTCTCACGCCACAACCTGCATAACAGCGCATGACTTGTATAGATTTCAATGAAGTGTTTCATAAAAATTTGTGTTGTTAGTTGAAACGTGTTTTATTATGCATAAAAAACACTGGTACTGTAGGTTTGATAGTTTTCGCAAAATTAATTCCTAAAAATTACTGAAAAAACAAACTTCTGGACGATAATACCCCCTTAAGAATATTCCAAGCTCCAAACGAACCAACAGCATCCTCAGTCTCCTACAAAATATGAATCGATTATTCTGTCCTCAGAACGTCCACATACACGTCGCCGTATCTTCTCCAGCGGAGTGCATAGTGCGAAATCGCTGAAGGCTCGTAGCCATCGTGAAAGACTGCGCGAGAGGAGCACGACGAAAGTGGTGGGTGGTTGGAGTGCGCGAAAAGGGGGCTCGTAGTAAACTGAAAACCGATAAACCCCGATGTCTAGACGTGTCCCGTTTATTTGTGTAACAATGTCGTCGTAGTCGGTGGCTGTCGCGGAATCGCCCCTTATCTCGGAACTTTTCAACGACGGAACTCGCGACCAGGTTGCTGCCGGAGACGCGAAGCCGGCGCGTTTCCTGCGAACGGGCTCCGTCTTTTGTGCCGGGGAAGTTTACTTGACGCACCGTGACACTGCTTTACGTACAAGAATCCAGAGAATGGGAAACGCATTAGCAGCTCGACATCAGCCAACGGGAGCGTTCCTGCTCGACGAAGCGTACACGATTCCCCGGGTTGACGATCGCGCTGTACTTGTCTATTGATGGAAGACGGAACATAGGATGATGGTTCATAAGAGGTTACACGAGTGCGTTGGATCGATGACAGAGACAAGATACCATGGAGTTATCTTTTATTCAGATTTTTTTCATCTTCATTCAGGGTTCTCGTGAATATTTTGTTCGATATTATCCTCTTTATGTAGGAGATTTAGGCCAGGAAGTTTGTACTTGAAAAGATTTATCGATAGAGTGTTCTCTACATTGCGAACGGAACACCTATCTCATCGACAGACTATTCTACATTGCAAACAGAGCACCTATCTTATCGACAGACTATTCTACATTGCCTACAGATCATCTACTTTATCGATAGAGTTTTCTGTATTGCCAACAGAACCCCTGTACTATCAACAGACTGTTTTACAGAGTGTAAAAAACTGAATGGTCATCAAAAACGGTTCATCTCCGGTATGTAGCTCTTTTGAAGCTTTTTACATACTCCTCGAGTAGAATTTTTTTAAATTCAAAAAAACTTTGCCCTTAAATTTCGAGGTCGTAATGAATTTTGCGAACGGTTTCTTTTGCAAATGTCCACCGATCCAGATGTGTATAATAACCCCTGAAAGTGGTGACCATTCATTTTTTTTACACTCTGTACAATAACCTCTGAAAGTGGTGACCATTCATTTCTTTACATCCTGTACAATAACCTCTGAAAGTGGTGGCCATTCATTTTTTTTACATTCCGTACATTATCGATACATCAAAGAAAACAAGAACTACTCCTACAATCACGTAATTCCAAGAAGATAAGCGCGTTTTCATGAACAATTGGGGTTCATACATGTAATTCATGGAAAATTACGGTGAGTTTGAGTCATCACCTATGAAAAATAGTTTAAATTTCACTGTTCCCCACATAGTATAAAAGCCACTGCTCTAATGGTTCTCCCAGACGTAATTAGAAAGTTCAGTTACTTAGAAGTCGCTCGCGGGGTCAGCTAAGATTCTATTGATCTCTTCAGTGCTCGAGTGTTCACGACAGCGAGTATATTTGGACACTAAACAGAGTTTTCGAACTATTAGTAGACCTCTTCACCTCCCAAAACAGGTTCAATCAGTCGACTTGGTTAGTTTGAAGCTCCTCGAGGATGCAATTGGCCACCTTGTTGATTCTTTCATTGCTGAAGCGTTCGTCGCGACGAGTCTCCATGAATAGGTGGTACTGGGAGAAGAGAATTGTGCAAAGTGTTTGCTCGCGTTAGGGAATTGCTTGCTACGAGCCGTTAGAACCACTGATTACGAAGACGTTAGAGTGTGTTTGCTACCGCGTGGAGGTTAAGTGCGTCCACGCTGGCCGATCTTGTAATCCAATTGACATCGTGGAACCCTGCCAGGCTAGGAAATTGGATTAGAAACATAAGACGACGCTGGGATAGAAAGGGGAAGTAACTAATACAGAATGTGTTTTACTAGTATGATTATACAAGGTTTGGATCATCATTTCACTATAGGATACATTCCCACTTGTGACTAAGTTCTTAAATATGTGAAGGAATTAAGAAATTTGAGCTTGAACTAATATTTATGGGTAATGTAGAACAATTGGATGGTAAGGCAGGTCGTTTTGTTGGCAACTTAGGACTCTGCGTCGATAAATTCTTGGATAAAATAAGGTTCTACGTATCGACTTGTACCGATTGAATAGACTACCTTATCACTAGAGTACTCCATTTCATCAGAAAGCACACAGAGTCTACACAAATATTTCACGCCTTCAGTGGAAATGAAAAAACTAAATATAAAACTGTTTTCCATTTTCAGATTTCGACCTACTCATAGGAAAGGAATTTTCATTTTTCGAAACTTCCAACCTGCAGCTATCAGTCACGAAAGGTGTCCGTTTGTTTGGTAGATTGAATCCCAGACTGCGCCAAATTTCGTAATCAACGAAAGAATTTCTGGACACGCGAGCCGATGCACGGTGCCCGAGAGAAATCTTCATCGGGACTGTCTGCGGTTTCGTGACGCCTTTTATTCCCCTCCGAAGTTAATCTGACTCGCGATCGTATCGCGTTGCTGTTCGCTGTGGCAGCCTTGTCGCCGCGAGCGATTTCGTCTGGTCGGTTTCTTTTTCGTCCCGCGATATTACGCGTCAAACCGTGGAAATTTGTTCGAATACAGATAATTGGATAGTAATTAGCAGGGTTTGGTATACACTTTCAGCTATTCTTGTGTTTTGGAAAAGATTATGTATCTGTAACTCAAAATCCCTAATGCATGGAAGGTTGTAACAGTAGAGTGGCTATCGAAGCATTTGTCTTATCGACAGAGTGTTCTATACTACTAACACAGAACCTGTCTTATCGACAGAGTGCTTTACATTGCCAACAGGATAGTTGTCTTCTCGACAGTGTTCTACGTTGCTAACAGAGCGCCTGTCTTATCGACAGAGTGTTCTATATGTTCTATATGTTCTGTATTCTACTAATACAGGATCTGTCTTATCGACAGAGTGCTTTACATTGCCAACAGGATAGTTGTCTTCTTGACAGTGTTCTGCATTACTAACAGAGCGCCTGCCTTATCGACAGGCCATTCTACATTACCAAGATGCAAATTAAAACCAAGATTGATTCTGCAAATACACAAAGGCTTAGAGAATCGATTAGTAAGCCTCCTCTATGGGATTCCGGCTGAGAAGTATATGAAACTCTATACGAAAGTCCAGGGAGTCAGTTAGAAACTGTCAGTGGATGGTCGAGCGCAGGAAATTGCCTTCGCGCGGTTGGATCGCGATTAAACCGTGGTCCAGATTATGGAAACAGAAACTCCATTTAGGTGGCAGACCCAGATCGAAATGAATCTATCGGTCGATTGCCGTTTCGCCGAGCAGAAAGCAGGAAACGAACGTGGAAAGGTGTCTGGGAATCGAATGCCGGCGATTGGGATCAGTTCCCCGTATTTCTGCGCTAGCGATTGCGTCTGAAGTACTGTAATCTACGTTCAACGGCGCGCGAAAGACCGCCGTATGAATAAGTAAGCGATTTAACGCTCCACGATTCGTTGCGCCGCACTGCAGGCAACGTGTCCGCGCGATTACCTGTATCGTTGATTCTTTTTGAGAGGTTTTATGATCGGTTACCGCCGGCTTGAGCAAACTGAAGCGGCCCTGGAATACAGAGTTCCTCATCGTTCGACACTGTTCTGCCACGCGCCCTTTTACCGAAGGGCAAACCGTTGGATGAGAAACAATTCGATTCACCGTTGCAGGAGTTGCAGTTTTGTCGCTCGAATTTAAGTACTTTTAATGTTCCACAGCAATTGTGGATTTGACGATGTGATGGCTCTAATTCGTCGGAGAAGTTAGAACACTCGATGATGTATTTTACATTACCAGCAAGACGTCCTGCTTTATTGACCATGTAT
>NW_026534330.1:13570290-13579594 GCF_026225885.1 Hylaeus anthracinus | reverse complement strand
ATTGACCATGTATTCTACATTACCAGCAAAACGACTTGCTTTATCGGCCATTCTACAGTGTTATCTACATAGTCTTTGCCGCGTTGCAAGTCTTTCGAGAGTGCGCGAACAATAAGAATGTGAGGTGCGAAGAAAGAGTGTTTAGATCGGACAATAGTTGAATGAGTATTTGGACGAAGCGAACAGATCAGAGCGAACGTTTAACTTAAGAGATCGATAATATGGCGCACAGTGATCCAGATAGCCGAAAACCTGGCCAAAATGCAATTTTTCAAGTTTCGAACACACTTTTTTCAATATTGTGCATGTGTTGTATACACACGAGTGAAAAGTGACGCATGTTTATTGTGTCATAGAAAGTTTATCCTCAATAGATTCATATGTAAATCATTTTACCATAAAAGTAGATGTTACAAACATAAACTTTCCATAAGAACAAAGTAAAATATCTTTGGATTCACTATTGTAATTCCTTTCTCAATTATGGTATAAATTTTAGTCATCTTTCAATGAATCGGAAGGAAAGCAAAGATGATAGTCACCGAGTGACACGCTCTGCCAAGTTTCTTGATATAAAGTTATATGTCAGGTATGATATCCAATTGAGAAAACTTGCGCAAATTTGCGCCATTTTAAGTTATTTAAATTTAAAGTCCGTGCTTATAAGGAAAAGGAGACTGTTTACGCGGCATTAAAACAAACCTTATTATCCTTAATTTTAATTTAACATTAATTTATTATTGTTATTTCTGCCAATGTATGCTAACTATGTTGCCCTATGAACCTAGAAATTCTATTCCATAAAAAATTCATAATAATTTAATATTTTTAATATACACGTCAGCCATATTGGATCCGCCATTTTGAATTTTGCAAGTCTGATACTAGATTCGTAATTTGCGGCCCAAATAACACTTAAATGCCAAGTTTCATGAAAATGTAACAACTTTTTAATATACGTGTCGGCCATATTGGATCTGCCATTTTGAATTTTGAAATTCTGATACCAGATTCGTAATTTGCGGCCCAAATAACCCTAAAATACCAAGTTTCACGAAGATCTGAAAATTCCTATTTTTGGCCATTCGGACCACTGTGTGGTGTGACCAGAGATCATGGTGTGAGTGTGATATGTCCGTGTGAATGATTATAAGAGGAATTCAGTTTGAAAGAAGGAGTCAGTCATAAGCGAACAGGCACTGCCAACGTATCAGTTGAATTTGTAATAAAGTACAAAGTTTTAACCATCAATTTTACTGCAGTGGAAAACGCGTACCCACACAGTCTTACCAACAACTTTACCGACTAAGTATTCTTACTTATCGACTATGTACATCTCCTTAACACTTTACCGATCGGTAGTGGTTCAACATCCTATGGCCTTCTCACCGGCCGCTCGGCAGCAGATCTTCCCTGGCACCGGGAATTGTATACAAATACGAGAGCTTACAGAGCAAAGCAACTTGTATCTCAATTCAAAGTAACAAATACTTGCTAGTTACCATATCAGTTACCGGTCGGTGAGCGTTGGGGACAAAAAGTCGATTAATCGACTACCGGCCGGTAAAGTGTTAACAACAGAGCGTGTTTGACCGTTGTTACCAAACATCCAAGTCCCCCTAGAAAAGCTACCCTTCTGAATATTAACCGCCCTAATAGAAAATTAGATCCACCCGCACGAAGACAGCCAAAAGTCCGCATCCCAAAGTTACAATTCGCAAGAAAACTTGCGGAAGCGTTTCTGGTTCACTTTCACCCGAATTTCCCGACACTCCTGGCTCCCTTGCCTTAGGTTTGGATGTTTACAGAGAGGCGGAGGCGCGTAAGGGTGGAGAGAGCAATCTGCGGAGCGGTCTCGCACACGAAATTCTCGCTCGGGTTTCCCTTTCCCGTCTGGTCCGTGACGGGGCGTTTTCAGCTGGCGTCTCATTCAGGGGCGGCAGGTACATACAGATGGTTCCGGGTAGCTGAAAAGTGCCTGCAAAGGAAGGCATACATACATAAGGTCAAGGTGCGCGTCGATTCAAACCGCAGCCCTTCTCGATCCTCCTTTTTTCGGGGCTCTCCTTTCAATTTCTTACCTCTTTCTTTCGCCACTCTCCTATTTACGGCCTCCCCTCCCCTCCCTCCTCTTTTTTTTTGTCGATGGCATTTTTATCCTTTTCACGCGGCCACTGGCCGACTCCCTCGCGCGCAGATTTTTATCTGTCCGGCGGGTTTCTGGGTCAAGTGTGGCGGGCCACGCTTCAAGGATTTCATAAATATTAAATCACGCGAGGAAACGCCTGGGTGTCTCTTAGAGAGGGGGGCCGTGGCTGACGGCTCCTTTCTGCCTCGTTAATCGTTCGGGCGTGGTGATTGTTATTTTTTTTTGTTCCTAACGATTATATTTGGGAGATCGGAGTTTTGAGGGTTTGTAGACACATGTTTTGGGAGTAATTCGATTGCTGGTTTGTTAGGAACTGTTTATGAATGACTGAAATACGGCTATTGGAGTGGTCGTATGTTTTCGAGTGTGTTTCTTGCGTGGCTTCCAAAATTGGGTCACCTTTGGGAATTTTTTCAGGGAGTAAATTCACAAGAGTTCTTGCTCAAATTGTACAAGGAGGTTTGTTGATTACTTAGGAAGGTTCTTGAATTTTTATTGTAGATTCTTTTCTAGAAAGAAAACTTTTAACATATTTTTTCAATTTTCCCCCAAAAATGAAACATTTTGTTGTATATTTCTATTAAAACGCATACCGCCGATAACAAAATTTTTTTTTGAAGTGGTGAGATATTTCCTAAAAAGGATGTAGCCTCTTGCTCAAAACTCTTCACTCTTTCAAGTCACAAATTCCAGGTACTGTAAATTATACGTCGAGTTATCCTACAAGTAAAACGGTAATTTTCCAAATTAACGATCTATCAGAGTTATACTTATTGGAAGGTTTTATTAAGATACTACGTCAATCTCGGTTGTATTTATCATGTGGATTTACAAATCGTGCGGCGGTATCTCGTGCACGCGATCATTATTTTAACAAGCAATTTCCCCGCAGACAACGCACGCCATCGCGCCAAATTATACCATTCATTTCATCCAATTAGAAGGATATTGTGTAATAATCGTTTCGTCTTCTTTTTTGTTTCAGGTAAGTAAACAGGAGGCGTACGAATGGCTGACGGTGTCTGTGTTCAACTTTCGCCTCGATGGTGAGTGGTTGAAGATCGTAGAGAGGTACCATTTTGATTAGGAAAGCCTAATTTTGGAAGAAAGAAGAACGTATGGACCCGTGGAATTTTGAATTGTACTATAAAAACACTATACTGGTGGCTCTTAGACAGGGTTCCCTATGTTTATTATTCATTCCACGTCTGGACTTTCTTTCAGGTATTTTTTAGAAAAAAATTAAACATATAATTCATGTTCAAACCTTAACGAAAGACGAGAAATACCCAGATAAAAAGTTTCGAATAACGAATGAAAGATGACCAAAGTAAGTTCATAGTTTCTTTAACCCTTTGCGGTCGTATTAAATTTAGGCATGGCTATTGTACTGGTCGGAATTAATTTCAGAGGAACGAGCAGTGATACATAATATGCAAGCTTATGAAGGATAAACAAGATTTATTAATTCTTTTGTGGACTTTAGATATATGTATACACAATAATGTGTTTCAATGTAACATTTTTATGTAAAATTAATTATTTTATTGTTCTCCATCATGTAGTATCTTTCGGTTACTTTCTTCTTGCCATTTTGGAGTATTGTTTTTGAAATATCTTAAGAAACCAAAATGTCTAATTACACTCAAACACAATTTGTAAAATATTATTTGAAATTCTACCAAGTATTTTCGACTATTTGTTATTTATTACAGTCTGTTACAGAAATAATAACAATATTCGAAATATTTGCCTTTGAAAAATTTAATACGTAGATATTTCACCCACTGGTTCATATGTTCATATATTCTTGTATAATTTAATATAATTATTAACGATCTTTTCATTAATCTTTTCATTGATCTATTACACTAATATCTTAGAATCTATTACTATTGTCTGATGGCTTAAATCTTTTTAGTTTGCGGAATAAGGTTCTTTGTTGTGGTGGTTGAGAGTAGACATACGACCGCAAAGGGTTAATACCAGGTTTACAGAGATTTCATATTAGATTTCAATTACTCAAGTAATGCTTTCACAAGTGAAATCGATATACCAGAATTAATTGGAAAGCTTAGATAAAAATGAAGTTAAGAATGGTACATATGACAAGAAAATGAAAGAGGAAAAATTTATACTGTTTTTTGTGTGCAATGTAACCAGGTAGGTAAAGATGTATATACCTGGTTACATTGCACACAAAAAACAGTATCACTTTTTCCTCTTTCAGTTTTTTGCCATATGTACCAATTACGAGAAAAACACTGGCTAGTAATAGCTTGAACACCCTGTTGTATATCCTTGTTGTTTCTTTAAATGAATCAGCATAAGTCACTAGGTTACGTCCGAGTTAGGTCTAAAATACGAACAGTTCAAGGTACTCGTACGAATAGATCAAAAGTACCGTATTCGAGAAACATAGTGTTAAGAAAAACATCTATCCGAATTACGTACTCAAAATCCATTGAAAATTAATATCTTCCTCAAACATTCTCACAAATCATCACGCTTCTATTCGTAATTAATAATTCCGACCTCAATGTATCTCAAATTCTACCTCATCTCTACGTGCAGCATCGTGCAAGAAAATGAGCGAAAGAGCAAGTGAAAATGGAACAAAGTTAAAGGAGTTAGCGTGACGCTAAATATATATATAATTAAACCGTGAAAAAATGGTCTGCGAAAATTGACCGTAGGGCGCTGGCTTCACCGAGGCGTTTCACGACGTCGACGACCAATATTCCAGTCGACGGGGCAATAACGAGGTAAACGGTGCCGGCGTGGAACGCTCCAACGTAGGGAAAAAGATCTTGACTCTGCGCTGTTGTAATGCTTACAAATTAATGTAAATCCCAGCGATCGTTTCTCTTTGAGCGTTATACGGCACATTCTGTAGCTGGCTTACCCGCTAAAGACGGGTTTCACGTTCGCCCTGGTAATTGATTCGCCACGGACCATTTTGCGCGCGCTGCGGTTTCTCCGAGATAATTTCCTCGAGGGGGGAAGCCACTGTAAAATCATGTACTTTTTTAATATTTTGTTTCAGGCTCCCCCAAAAAAATGTTTAAAACCTGTTACGAAATTTCACTACAAACTTAAAAATTTCAGAACGTTGTCTTAAAAAACCGTGACAGTTTTGACTGAGGAGTGAGGTTTGTTAGATGAGCACATGAAAAAAGAAGTACTCGGGATTTTCTTTCCTTTTTTAACCGACTTCGAAAAGGAGGAGGTTACTCAATTGGACACGTATATTTCTTTGTTCAGAGATTCGGTTCATTTTTTAACCCTTTACACTCGAGGCCTTCTTTTTAGTATCTGTTTTGTTTAGTATCTCGAAACTATATTTACTACTCGTTACACTACTCGTTATACTTTTGAAAACTATGCTGAGACGAAATTTTCAATATTCAGTCCTTGTACCGCAATGAAAATAATCATGTTAGTTACGTAAGTTTAGTTTAATTTTAATTGGGCTTAAGAATAGTACGTTGTACTTGCAGGTTTCAAATTCAAAAAAATGTTTTTGAATTATGCATGAACCGTGGGAAGAAGACTGTCTATTACGTGTTCATTTTAAATTACTTTTGAAATATGGACTCCGCTGTATTAAAACCCTTTGCACTCGAGACCTTTTTTTTCTGCTATCTACCCAGCAACTCGAGATGTTTGTTAATATTCTATTGCTATGAATTCTAAGCTATCGAGATTTGAGAATCAGGTCACCTTTAACGCACCGACAATCATTTTATTGACATTTCGAGCTCCAAAGAAATTAAACCTAAAGAAACATTATTGCTGATAGATTTGCTGCGTGAAACCTAATGGTGACTGACAGTCACCTCTCGAATGCAAAGGGTTAATTTTCCAGATTAGCGAAAAACGCCCATATCCCCACGACGACCTATCCCGACACGTTCGAGCCATATTATCGGACCATATATTTTTTCAAATAATTCTTAAGAAGTGTAGTTTGAGTTCTTTTTTTAGTTGTAACGGTAAATAATTATTTACACGCATTAAGAATTTTAAATGATGGTGTAGTTTCAATGGTTTTACAGTGGCTTCCTTCTTTAAACGACTTTGTCGAGCGAACGCGAAAAGGAAACCAGGGAGGAAAAAAGTCAAGGCAGAGATTTCTTCTGGCATAAATCGCGAACTAGTTCCCCCTCGTCGTCGTCTCATCGAAGCTCCGTTAAAAAGAATTCGCAAAGCGTGAACCCCCGGATGGGTGTCTGTCGAAACGAAGTTCTTCTTTGGGAATTAATTGCGGGGAAATGAACGCAGACATGAACTTTGCGTTTTGCAGGATATCAGGTGGCATCTTGAGAAGTGAGAAAAATATTTTGGGTGGTTGTGTTTGCGTGCGAGAAAAATGGCGTGGGCGTGGTTGCGTAAGGGACCATTTTTGGGAAGTTTGCCGGATTTGTGGTGAACTGGAGCTTCCAAGATGTAGATAAACGTAGATGTTGGCAATTAATGTAGGCGATTGGTGTGGATACGTGGTAGTTTGAAGGGAATGTGTGTAAAATATTTTGGGAGTTGTCCCTTTGGAGGGTTCAACAAAAAAGTGCGTGAGGTTTTTCAATGGAGCGGGAATATTGCTGTTTTGGAGTTAGTATTTTAATAATGTTTATTCTGATTTTTATTTTAATGTGTTCACATAGGTATTTAGAGTAGGTATTTAGAGTTGGTATATACTAGGAAATTTGTTTGTATGTATTTATTTTAATGTTCTCGTAAAAGGGTTACATAACCTCCGCTTCCACATGCAATCTCATTGCAAAATTACACAATATACTTAACCTATTCTTAATTCCTAGTCTACTAGGAAATTTGCATATTTATAATTTTGAACCTCAGATCACTGCTAATGCAATAAGATTGTTCGGAAGCAGCCCTTTACCCTTTTACGGGGCCATTTTCAATATGTACATTTATACACGGTGAGTCTTCTGCCACGACGACCTCGAATAACTTGTAAGGTACAAGGACAAAATGTTTCAAACAAAAGTTACATGGTATTTAGGGGGACATACAGTGCTCTAACTGTTTTTTATTATTTTACTTTGTTATTGAGATATTAGGGTCACCTTCAGTTTTTTAAATGAAATGTCTAATATTTTTTTTTTCGTATTCGGATAAATTATCAAATATTGCGTAAAAAAGTATTACACAAACGTGGGACCTCAAATGAATAATTACTGAGATATCTTCAAATTAATAATCTTCTATTAAATAAAGAAAATACACTTGAATCAACGCTAAAAGTGAAGGTAATTAAGTTTATATGTTAATGAATCTCGAGTCTTAATGAATTATTATTATAGCATAAAGTTATTGCAAAATAACGGCCGACATGTATCGTTCATTTTCATGTTTTTTGCCGCCATTTTTGCAATTAACAATTTTTTCTTTTGCAAATTGAGGTTCATACGCATTTTACGTACTTACTAAAGAAAGAATTTTCTGATTTTACCCATCAGATGTTTTCCCAGAGCTCCACGTATCCCACTGTTTTCACCGAATCCTTTCCTTACGACTACTATATCTATATATGTATACATTCAAATTAAATCTACACTGTCAAATTTTCTTTTTTGAACGTCCTCTTATATGTAAAAAAAAGGTTCAATAACAAAAATTAATTATATCTGGAAATTATATGCATTAGAAAAACACATTAGCTGGACCAGACTCCCTCCTTAAAAAATGGAAAGTGACCCTAATGTCTCGATAACAAAGTAAGATAATAAAAAACAGATTAGAGCACTGTATGTCCCTCTAAATACCATGCAACTTTTGTTTGAAATATTAGGTAGACTGGAAATTAATGTCGTTTCTTTTACATTAAATTCAAACAAACTTTTAATAAATTTCTATTTTTAATCAATTATGCAATCACCGTCGTTATCAACAGCCTTTTGCCATTTAGTGAGCAAATTTTCAACGCCATATCGATAAAAATCAATGAACCGATGAGTGATAAACAAGTATTTAAAATTGCACAAACGACATTACTTTCCAGTACACCTAATATTTTGTCATACAACGAATACATTACGAGTTATTTGAAGTGGTCATGTTAGAAGACTTACCCTGTATAATGAAACAAAAATATTTTCTCACAAAGATGTAATCTGAATTGATTTCCCCGAAATTAATTCCTAAAGATCCCTTTTTGAAGCAACTCGACTGTTTCCCTCGAGCAATTCTCCAAAGAATCGATGCAAAAAATATAGCGTATATTATTATTCACGTTTCGTGTGCAAAACATGCCTGATTAAACAGATTCTTATCGTATCCACGAATTGCGTCTCGGTATTTCGGCCTTCTTTCCCGAAATCCATCCGATAATACCAATACTCGACACCCAGGGCATGCAATAAAACGTCGCCTGCGCCAAAGCAACTGAAACGCCAGGAATCCGAGTCTCCTCCGGTTGATGATATCGAGACGTCTGGTGCAGGCTGGCGATACAACGTTTCGTCCTCATCTCGCGGCCTTGCCGCCCAATGAATCCTCGGATTGCTCAACGGGGTTCCCCTTTGTATTCGTCGCGTTGTTACGGACACTTGAATATTTCCTCCGTCCCTCCTCGTTGTAGTGAATCGATCACGGGAGGGTGCGGAGGAGGGTGACATCGATCCCCAACGTAAAACGGGTCCAGAGAATGGGGCGACGCCGATGAAAAGATGACACGCGCCATTGCGCGAGGAAACCTGTCGTTCCAATTTTTTCCTCGATGCTTCTATCTCGCGAATTGGCTTTTAAACCGGACTACGGAATCGAATGGATGAATGCTCGATTGTTTTATTGACGCCGGTGACGATAGCACCGGGACGTGGAGGAAGAGGTGGGATTTTTATACATTGGGGGTTGCCAGTGTTTGACGATTTTTATTTTTATTTTGGATCTTTACACAGTATGGCGGCCAAAATGCATAATATGCTTCAAAAGATTGTTAAAGTAGGTTAAAGGAGGCACTGAAGTGGACCATGTTGGATTATTGGTAGGTTATAGGGTGGATTGTTTGGAAAAGTAACACTAGTTTACAGCCAAAATGTACATTCAATGCCATAATTTTTGTATTATGTATTTTGGCCTACTAAACTCGAAAATCGCAAGAAAAAATTTTTCTATGAATAGGTTTTTTTT
>NW_026534330.1:13464086-13565290 GCF_026225885.1 Hylaeus anthracinus | reverse complement strand
TGTCTGGAAAGTCCATGCCGATTTTTAGTAGGCGATACAGGTCTGAATATATCGGAATGGTTGAAAACGAATAAAATGTGTACATTCCTTAAGAGGTGGAAATGTTGTGGAACAAAATGGTACATATATAATTCAATAAATATACATCAATATTCAAATATGCCTTTGAATTTTTCTTAAAAATAGGCATGAACTTTCCGGACAACCCGATACACAAAATGTTGAAATATAAAAGTTTTATACATTAATTTGTACGTGTAATCATTTTAAGTTAGAGGTAAAAAATTCACCAGAAATGCTGCGAAATGTTTCGAGTTGCTGGTTCGTCTGCACGAAAAAAAGCGTCGAATGCAAAGGGTTAATAATGTAGACGTGCACTTATCATACATATACCGTTTACACATCGTGTGTACATATTACGCACTATTCAATTATTATTATCATTCTTACTAAATTCATGTAAATTGTACATATTACTCATATACTTTGCACCTTTCCTTTGCATCGGTGAACATTTTACACATTCATAAAAAGCACACGTTTCTCGCATATCCCACGTGCTATGCATATCCTATCTACTCACAACTATTGATCAAAATCTAGCATTCACTACCCCGTAATTAGCACTCCGATCCTCCCCGTTCTTTCCGTAGCCACCTAATAAAGATCCAGAGAACTCGTAGCGGGGGTGCGACGCGCCAAAGGGTTAATACGAGCCGATTCAAAGACACCCCTTCGCGACACGTTTAAAATATCGATGCAGCGCTTCTTCCCAACGTGTGTACCCCGAACTGTAAAAAGCATCCCCCCTCGCCCCTTCGAGTACAATCGAAGAAACGCGACTGGCAACTCGTTTCCCTTCGCAAGCGCTCTGAATGCTCGGGGAGCGTTAAAGGGAAACTGGGAAAAGGAAAAAAAATTCCGGGAGGGTTGAAGAGCACCGAAGGGGGTGAAAGGTGTCGGGGTCTCGTCACAGAACCAATCTGCGCGCGTCAAAGGTAAAAATGATAACCCACCGACGACGAAACGCAACGCACCTCCTCCGCTCGAAACAAAAGAGGCTGAAAAGGTCACGAACCATGGGAAAGAAACGTTATCTCTCCCTTTTTCATTCCGCCACCCCCCTCCACGTGTTGGTCGCTCTATACCAAGGATTTAACTCTCTCTAGTTGGCGTCTCTCCCTTACGCTTTCCGCCCCCCCCGATGTCTGTTTCCTTTCTCGTACGTTCTCACGTTCCTTTCGGTTCGTTTCCACTGTGCGGGTAATATAACCATACGATTGTTGGGCATGAAATTAAAAACCGCAATGTCGGACTTTTTGGTAAGATTGCATTTTTAATAGAATTTTTTAAGAGAATTTTCTGCTCCTTGATAAGTCGACAAATTTTTGTTGCTGATCTTTTCGCATTCAATTCTCGCGATACAGCATTTCTGCTTTCGTTCGATTAAAATAAATTTTAATATGAATTGAAAAGTCCTTTTCGCTTTTGCAATCCGACGTTTCGTTGACGAGATATAAGCAGTTGA
Organism: Hylaeus anthracinus; assembly: GCF_026225885.1. Taxonomy (NCBI): domain Eukaryota; kingdom Metazoa; phylum Arthropoda; class Insecta; order Hymenoptera; family Colletidae; genus Hylaeus; species Hylaeus anthracinus. Next base: position 13,563,762 of record NW_026534330.1, on the reverse strand, counting down.
AGTTCTGGGGCGAACAGCTGACTGACAACGAGACAACATGGCGAGCGCCAGAACTTACACTGTCTAACTTTAACTGCTTGTATCTAAGTAACGGAGCTTGGAATTGGAAAACAGCGAAGGACTTTTCGATCCTCTTTTGCATGGAAAATCGATTCCCAGGGAAGGTTCCACATTAATGAACTACATTGGGGTGTTGCGTGACTTTAGAAAGGTTTCTACTGTATTAAATTAGGTATTTTCCTGAAAGAATTGTTTACAAAGATTATACTTTATTATTTGTCATAAGAAAACTGCGGATCTTTGTGCAAAATTAAATTCTCGCGAACGTGCCTAGAAAAATTGAACCTAGATAGGAATTTATTTTATTCTACAAATATTATAACATGAACTTTACTTTCAATCTTTTTTATATTCTTGCATATTGTTTGCATTTTATAGCTTCTTGCACATTAAAATTTCCTGTAAGTGCATAAAGATCAGCAGTCTAGTCACAAGATGACATCTCTAGCGACCCTACATTTCCCAAAAACGTTCCAATCAAATCTGATATTCACGAAGCCCCAATTTTTCAGACTACCTTCCGATTTTTAAAAGTCAAACGATATTGTTTAATTCTTTGCAAGGTGCCTCGGCACTGGAACGCGACCATGGAGCGAAATTAGAAGGCCTTTTTCATTGGCGACTTCTTTTCCAGTTAACAGCGACTACCCCGTTGAATTATCGCTAATAAATTACGCAGGAGGGACTTTCGCGGTTCTCTTTAAAGCTCATTCGAGTTCCCGTGAAACTTTAGCCTCGCCCGTTAATTCGATCCTCGGGAATGCAACGAATGCCGGACGTCAAATAAATTTGTCAAATAAATTCCCACGCGTTGCGTGTCGTTAGTCAGGGAACGACCCACGTGATATTCCGAGCAATTTCCTAAGTCGTTCTCTTAAACTACTACCTTATTTCGTGAAATGAGAAAAAAATCGTATTACAGGAAGACGGTCCTCGTTAAACAATTCAACTGTCTGTCCTCGTTACGCAAAAAGACCGTTCCAGTTCCTAGATCGTAGAGTCACCTACTCGCTGGTAATTCCATCCACTTCGCCGCGAAAAGCGATAGTGAATACATTATAAATATGAAAATAATTCAGGGGTTTATTTAGTTTAAATTTTCAGGATTTTCAGGAAATGGATTTTTTTCAATTAAGGCCAGATATTACGCTAGCAGCGCCACAATTTTTTCGAAAACGGTACGAGGTACAAAATTTCTTTTGGTGGTACAAATTAGTACAATTTCACCACTAAATGTATCCACTCTGATTTTTTCATTTATATTAATTTTGACGTGTAGCAACTCGCTCAAGAGCAAAGGGTTAATATGCATGGTGATAGTCAAAATCGATTCTCCATATGAAAAGGAATCGAAAAGTCGTCTACCATTTTTCGATCTGGAGTTTCATTGCCTAGATATAAGCACGTGACCATGCGCCATTTGCACATATCGTACGCATATACGATGTCTATCTATTAATCCCTAACACTTTTGATTTTTTACATTTCATGTAGAGTCATAGTTCATTTAAGAACACCAGCGTATCCTGTTTTCTCGATTCACCCCGTATAAATTTATCTTGTTTATCTAAAACCAATGAAAATTCCCCGCGCCTGAGTGTGCGGAGGACACGTGACCATGCGTCATTTGCATCAAAATACTTAAAATGATTTTTTATGCGTCCATTAGTTACTTGTACGATGTAACGATTTTTCGTAATGAGTCGTGACTGATTCGCTTGTTCAACTGTTAGTGGTTTCCGTGGTGCATCTGTCGAAGTAATCGCAGGACGTATTAAAAAAAAACGTTAAATATTTCGAGGACAGTTCGATATCCGAAGAAGAAGACGACGAAATGTAAAATATATTCCGTAAGTTCTGTTATTATCACATTCATACTTTGAACGTATTTTTGACAACTTTCCCATCGTTTCTCGGGAAAGTGATAAGGACCATTTTTTGTTCCTTGGGAGACACTCTAAAAAATCCTGCATGAATTTTTTATTTCCAGGCGATGCCAAAAATGAGCATTTCTTAACACCCTCCTTTATTCTGTTTATCTAAAACCAATGAAAACTCTCCGACCCCTGGAATATCGAATTATAAGTCTCCCGAGTGTTTCTGCGGCCACGTTTACCGCTCGCGCGAAATGAGCACTTATGCTTCATTTTTTACCCCTTAACAAGGGACGGCAGCCCACTAATATCGCAGGTATGTCGTAAATTTCATGGTCGCATGTAAACTGAACTTACAAGAGCGTTCCTCTCGCCGGTTCGGACAGCTTCTCTTTTTACCAGCGACCATTATTCTCCCGGCCCGGAGACTTTTAACGTATCAAACGCCAGACGAGAGTTTCGTGTGTCCCTGGCCATAATTTTTCGGCCACCGCTGATAACCCCCTCCCTTTCCTCAAACCCTCTTCCAGACATAAATATCACGTTTTCAGAAATGATGGGCGTAAATTCCGCTCGGAATTCAATTACACTCTCGGACGTCTTATCCTGTTCGACACGGCTTGGCTTATCGTCGCGTCGCGATTAGAGTTCCTTATCGGACCAACCAAACATTCGCCGGTTAAGTTACGATTTGCCTTTTCGATAGTCGAGGAACATCACCCTCCCATCTTCGAGACTTTCGAGCATAAGGTTTGGGTGCAGATTGTTGAAATTGAGATCTATAACCAATTTTATGGAGTCATCTTCTTTTAGTCCTTAAACTCTGGCGAGCACCCAAAATTTCGTTCTCATTTGATTTTTAGGTCAACAAGTGCAGTTTATGTAAGGCAAAGTACGGTAAGATTGATAATATAGAACTCTTGGTTGATAAAGCAGACTGCTCTGTTGGCGTTGCAGAGCGCCCTGTCGGTTCATCTATCAATCAGTTAGGGCTCTATAGCGGTTGATGTTACCGATAGGATATTCTACCTTATCGGTCAGATCTTTTCTCCTACTCTATTTTCTCTCTAATTTTTATTTTATATGGTATCTAATTATTATCCTTTTTGCAGAGACTAAAGTGTGTACAAATTATAATTTCCAGATTGCAGAGACCAACCTAGCAAATAAAATATCTCCATATACACAGACTACGAGAATTTCATCAAGCTTTTGCAAAATAAAATTCTCCTGATACTGACGAAACAACGAAGTTCCGACATGAAAAAAAAAGGCAAACACAATTGCAATTTTCATTGCAATTTTCATCGCAATTCTATTAGTGATCTTTCCGTTGGTAAAATGCCGAATACCCGTTGGAAAAATGTATAAAATTCCACGCAGCGCAGTTCTTCTTTTTTTTTTTGCTCTATGCCTCCGCTGAAAAAGAGGAAAAACCAAGCTAGTAATAACCGCTCGGGCTTCAACAGCAAAGATTTAAATGCAGTACCTTCTGGTGCGCTTCGACGCGGCTGCACGCATTGCATCGTTCCTACGGTCACCGATGCAACGATGGCCCTCTGTATCCTCCTCTCCTCTTCGACTCGTCGTTGCTTCTTTTCGATTCTCCCGGTTCACAGGCCTGTTCTTCGTGGCAGGGCCGACCGCTAGCGATGGGCTCAAGGCGCTTTCAATCTCTCGAAATATTTTTACTGCCACCAATTTCACTGGGGGACTCCGACTAAACTTTGGTACTTGTTTGAAATCCCAGTTAAGTAGTTGAGCTTACAGTGATAGCAAAAGATCGAAGGATATCTGTAAGGTATTTATTATTTGATAGTCAAGAAGATATCAGGTACTTTACGGAGATTAGGTAAACACTAGGTACTATAGAACTCTAACTGATCGACGTATGTACCGACGGAGCGCTCTGCAGTACCAGCAGAACAATCTGTTTTAACAACCAGTCCTCCATTACACTCTAGTTTCAAGGCACTAGTCTGAATTCCCAGTTAAGAGTTTAGTTCTTCCTAGCAACAGAACAAGAGTAATACAAAGAAAGAATGTTAGTACGATATCTATTATTTGATGGTCACGAAAATATTAGGTACCCAGGACAATGGTTAGATACCTTATAAAATGAAATTTACCTTGATTTAGAGAATAGAGCAGCAGTAAAGCTCTCCGATCGATAAGCTAGAGTACCCTATCGGTAAGACTAGTCACTGTAGAACCCTGATTGATCGACGAAGCGCCCTGCAATGCCAGCAGAGCGTCCTGCTTTATCAACCAAGACTCCTGCATTACCAACACTCTAGCTTCAAAAAACTCTAGCTTCAATGCACCCGTTCGAATTCTCACTTAACAGTCATTACATCAAAATAGATCAGATTAGATCCGTTGAACCGCGCTCCCAATTCCACGGGCGATAAATCGTTCGAGAACTCTGCGAGGAGGATGCCCATCACTACCAAACTGCACTCGTGGCGGTCAGGTATGCGAGGCTTGCAGACGAAAAAAATGAACCAGGATGAAATAAGAAAAAAGACAAAGAATACACGGACGATGGCCAGAGGAGGAGGAGGCGAGGCAGCGTGGAGCGAGGAAAAGAGGGTCGTTGAAAGGGTGGGTGGGCAGAAGGAAGGGTGGAAAGGAGCGAGCTGCATCTGATGCAAGAATGAAAGAACACCGTTCAAGTTGGCGACGGGGGAGGGGAAAGTAGCCGAACCTCAGCGACCCATCGAGTCTAAACAATCGGACGATCGCCCTTCGAAATATCTCCCGGCTCCTGGGAACACGTTTATGCGTGTCCGTTCGTTCTACCTGTTCCGTTGGCTGTTTGCTCGCTCCGGCTACTTGTTTGCCGGACTTTCGTAAAATTCCTGACGCGATGACGGCTCGGGTTCAACCGGTAGCGGCTTGTCTTGTAAATACGTCTCCTTCCAACCGCGACTTGTTTTGTCCCTATTTTTACGCAGCTTGTCGTTTCTGGCTATGGGAGATCTTGACGAGGGCAACTGGACCACTGGAGGATGAATGGAGACGGTGATTTAGCTTGGCGTAAGGATGCAAGGACTACGAGTTAGGTAACGCAGATTGTCGAGCGTGGCAAAGTGATGGTTTTGGGAGGAATATCTTGAGGTGAGGTAAGGGACCTTTCTGGCTAACTTGAGAGACTAGTCCAGGCTTAAGGGGGGAGGGTCAAGTAAAATTCAAAATTTTGACCTTAAAACTTCGAAGTCCAAGTGTACCTACAGAGTCATTAAAGTGATGCGCTCCGAATGGTCCACGAAGGACTATTTTTAGATCCGAACACTTTAAACGCATTTTTCTCAAAACACAAAATTTCGCGTGCCGTGCAATGTAGCTTAGAGATTTCTCAGCCGATTGCTGTGAAACTTAGCATAAAATATTCCTTAAACTATCCTCCTTTGCATCAACCTAAAGGTTTTTATAAAAATTGAAATAAACAATGTTTTTAATCATTTTTTTTATAACAAGATCTTTTAATGTGGCGTGAAATTTTAAATTCAATATGTTTTTTTTTTTAAATCTAGGTTGATGCAAAGCGTGTTACTATATTTTAACGAAAAATTGTTGAATTTTTTATTTCAAATAATTAGAGTGATCTGTGCGTTGCACGGCGCATTTTCTAGAAGCCAACTTCAAACAGCTGCTGTACGTTCATTTATGAATATTTTTACATAAAAGAAATTATATAGATTATCTAGACTATATGCTACAAAATAACAAGTCATTAATTGTAAATAAATATATATTACGTACTCTTCAAAAATAATTCGCGAAAAAGCGGTTGTTTACTTGACCCTCTCCCCTTAAATGATCGTTATATTGGCTGAGAAAGGATAGGAGCTTGAAGCTTGAAGAAATATCTGATATACAGGGTGGTCCACGCAATTGTTTCAAATCATAACTCTGTTATTATTGCATTTACGAAAAAATGCCAAAGGAGAAAGATAAATGGTTCGAATAGCACTATATCTGTAAGCCTTAACATTTTTTTTTCAGATGCAGCAGTGCACATGCAGTTAACAATTGCATCATTTCTTTAAATAGAAATACATATCTTTTTTTTTTACACAGATCGATTCTTCTGTTAATTCTACGTAAAAAATGCAAAAATACAAAAAAATTATTAGATCTCGAGATATTTTCAAAAAATATGTCTTTATTGAAGAAGATGCTCAAACGCTTCATGACTAGTAAGGTAAACATCCTTTCGAGATTGTTATCATAACAGAAACTGATTTGTACGAGTAAGCATTTCATCATTCAGTAGCAATTCACGTATCGTAACTCGAGTACGAAAACTAAGAATTTGAATAAGTGTAACTGTACTTCACTAAATACAAGAAAATGTATTTTACTAACAGGGAGAAACAAGATATGTACGACACTTTTGTGTTGTGTGATGCGGATCATTTAAACGCAGTTATACAAATAATAAAAAAACGTTATCAGAGATTTTTAGAATGTAATGGAGAAGCGTTGGAGCATCTTCTTCAGTAAAGACATTTTTTTATTATATCTCGAGAACTAATAATTTTTGTTGCGATGGTACCCTAATCATTTTTTACGTAGAATGAACAGAGGAATCAATATGTAAAAAAATATATGCATTTCTATTTAAAGAAATGATGCAATTGTTAATTGCACATGCACTGCTGCATTTAAAAAAAATTAAAGGCCTACAGATGTAGTGTTCTTCGAACCATTTATCTTTCTCCTGTAATTCTCCTGTAATAATGGAGTTATGACTTGAAACAATTGCGTTGACCACTCTATATACAGGGTGTTCAGGCTATTACTAGTCAGCATTTTGCTCGTAAATGGTACATATGACAAGAAAATGAAAGAGGAAAAAGTGATACTGCTTTTTTGTGTGCGATGTAACCAGGTATATAGATCTTTCGTATTTGTACTATTTTCTGAGAAATGAAGGTGACCATTAGTATTTTAAATGGAATGGTATATTTTTTGTACAAAAATGTGGTAGAGTCTCGAATTCTAAATAAAAAAGTATTGAACTTTATTAGGCCTAAACCTAATAGGTAACGAGTAATTTCACTTTGTTACTTGAAAATGTTCTTAACGTAATATCAAGTTGGAGATTCAAACAAGTGTTCTACGAATTCTTCGTAAAGAAAAACATCATCCCTGTCAGCTAGCACTTCACCAGGAGCTCCATGCCTCTACACATCACTGTCCTGCGGAAATCTGTGACAAGATCGACTCTCCTTCTTGATATGACATTAAGAAAATGTTCAAGTAATAAAGTCCGCAACCGGACGGAAAAATGAGAGGAAAGAACGAAGTTATTCGAAGCTCGAGGCAAGCGAAATTTCCTCTGCGTAACGAGCGGGAAACTTCGACCAGGTCTCGACTTCATCCGCAAAGGATTTCGAGTATCCGACCGGTGGATCCTGCGGTTTCCCAGCGAGTTTGACTCGGCCCTGGCGGAGGCATTCAGCTACAAATTAAACAGCCACCGGTGCCGTTTACAGCGAAGCCACGTGTAAATTCGAACGCGTTTCGTAGCGGGTTCGTGGAGGCAGCTTGAACCCGTCTGTGGCCGCGAAAACCGTGACATCGTTGATTCCCAGCGCGATTATCAGCAGCATGCTGCTCTGATTCCGTGTAAATCTGTCATCGACGGACTTTGGGTTCACTTGGACTACACGAATGGGCTTGAAAATGTGCAACTTATTTTTAACAGACATTTATCATGTCTCTATCACGTGGTGGTAGAGTTTAAAATACCGAAAGTGACGGTATATTTGCTTTACCCTCTTATTCGGACTGTTCGTAAGACCCTGTCGGTAAGAAGCTGTCGGTAAGACTGTCGATGAGGTAGAACATTCGATCGATAAAGCAGGTTGCCATGCTGGTAATGCAGCCACTGTGAAGTTAGCACCTCATTTTCAAAAGAACAAATTTTCAGCACCAGTTCTATTTGCACCCACGATAGTTCTACAGTTCCTGATAGTTTTTAGAAATAGTTTCGCCGAAATACGCGAGAAACAGCATTTTGAAAATGCGAGGTGCTAACTTCGCATGACCAGAAACTTCAACTGCCTACAGCTTTTTTATTATTCAGTTTACGGCTAAATGCCATAAAAACTTTCGATAGAACTGGTTGAGGTGCCAATGGAAGTTCCATCAGAACTTTGAAATTTTCCAAAAATTTCATTTTCGGACTTGGAAATTTTCTAGAAATCTTTCCAAGTTGTTGAGCTCTCACTGCCATCATCGATGCTCGATGCAAGTCTCTATTAGACCAGTAAAGATTAGACACTGTACCGTGGTCGCAAATTGTTGATCTAGACGCTATCGAGAGTACCTTTAATCCCCCTCCTGCGAAGACGTCCGTAATGGACCACCTTGATAGCGAATTTTGCTGGAATTAAATTATAATGTGCATCGTAAAACGGTTACAGACGGGGTAGGAACGACTCGCGGCGAGATACGGTAAAGGTCAGTTTGAACAAAAGGTCAGTTTAATTCCATTAGATCGTTGAAGCTTCTAATGTTCCCTCGCGTGGGCAGAACCGGAGAAATTCGCGGGGCGATCGCTTAAACAACGTCGCCGTATCGTTGCATCTCCGCCTCCGATGGGAGTTACGTGTTCCAGAGTTTCCCCATTTTTCTTGTCGTTGGAGCTCCGCTTCCAGGCTTTCCCCGACTGTTCTTTCTATCCCACGGACATCGATGTCTCGGGGGTTCCGAATCTTTCCTTTATTCAGAATCACTACCCGGGGGATTCTTAACCAGTTTCCTCGTTTAGTCATCCCAGCAATCGATACTGTTCTTTGAGTCACTTCGACCCAGAACACGAGGCAAAGAGGTATCCGTCGCTTTTATCCTGAGTCACTGTACTCAAGCTTCTTCGTGGTTCTTTCTGTTGACGCCTTCGGGCGTTCTTTTTATTACTACTCACTATAATACTAACTGTACTACCAACTACTCAATTCAATTGTACATTGTTGGTATACTCGAAACTATATTTACTACTCGCTACTCAATTATTTTCTACTGTGCTACTCAATTATTCTCTACTCACAGGACTATTATACTCGTTGTTCATCATACTTCCACATTGCTGTAATATTCAGAATGTTATTCTATGCACTACTCAACTCAATAGTCACTGTATAGTTCTTCACGCTATGTACTACTCACTGTAATACTAATTTTACTACCAACTACTCGTTACAATTGTACACTGCTGCTATACGCGAAACTATTAGGTACCGGAAAAAATTCGTGCGGATTTTCAGAGAAAAATACAAATACTCAAATCTGTTTTAAATCATATGTTTATTCAACGAAATAATCACCATTTATCATCAATTTCATCAATGACTTCATCAATTTCTTTGCAAAAAGTATCTGCAGTAATAGTCTGGCACGTGAAAGAAAATCAACGTGAACGATACCTCGTGTAGTCCACCAAACAGTGATCAGCACCTTCTTCGAATGGAGACTCGGTTTTGGTATGGTTCCTGTTGCACGTGACCCCTTCTGAACCCAGTGGTGTGATCGTCGTACATCATCATATTCCATCCACTTTTCATCACAAGTTAAAATTCGATCGATAAATGGATATTGCAAATGCTCAGCCGGGAGTATTTGTTCTCTTCCATTAAACGATGCGGTATTCATTTGTCCAATCTTTGGTGAAAATTAAGTGAATTATGTCGCTTTTTTGCGGTAGATTCTTCACATTCGAATACTTGAGCAACCTTAGAACATCTTTTTCTTGGATTTGAATTCACGTACTCGATGAATTTTTCGTCTTCGATGACAGATGGACGCCCTGAACGCGGTTCGTCATCTAGCGGTTCATTTCCTTCTTTAAACCTTTTAAACCATTTCTGTGCGATTCTTTCACTAACAGCACCTTCTCCACAAACGCTATAAATGTGTCTTGCTGCATTTGCTGCTGTACCGCCAAATTTAAATTCGTAAAGAATAAAAGCACGAATTTTTACTCTTTTGCTGTCCATGTTTACTGTTCCTGTAGATACACAAAAACGAAACAATTGAACTTTACAGAGCACGCATACCAATTACAAAGATCAAGCTTTAAAATGAAACCAAACTCGTGTCTTACAGTTGCCAATTATCACACGAAAATCGATATATAGTTACAATTAACGAATAAACCGCACGAACATTTTTCGGTACCTAATATATTCACTACTCGCTACTCAATTATTCTCTACTCACGGAACTATTATACTCATTGTTCATCATATTTCTACATTGCTGTAATATTCAGAATGTTATTCTATCCACTACGCTACTCAATAGTCACTGTATAGTTCTTCACGCTATGTACTACTCGCTGTAATACTAATTTTACTACCAACTACTCGTTACAATTGTATATTGCTGGTATACTCGAAACTATATTCACTACTGGCTACTCAATTATTCTCTACTCACGGGACTATTATACTCATTGTTCGTTTTATCTCTTGGAATAATTCGAAGGAAACTGTAAAAGTAGATGGGGAAGTTGGTGACCATTTAAACATTACCGTGTATTTAAGCTTCATTGAAGTGCATCAAACTCGTACTTACCTGAAACAAACAGAAAGATTCACAATTAGATGATAATAATAAAAGAAAATTGTACTCTTTAATATTATTTATAATACTATTTATTATTATTCCCTTTAAGACTATGTGTTTTCGGATTCGATCTTTTCAGTAGATGTTTCTTAATTGCGCGGGGAAGAATGTTAGACAATGTTATAAATTTTCTTGGAGCTTCCTTAAACTATCTACTAAATGAAAAAGTGTCTAAGCTGCAGGCTTGTCACCTAGTAGTACTAAGGTGGTTTTAAGTCCAAGGCAAAATTAAATAATATAAATAATAATTATCCAGTATACTCGTGATTTGTTAGAAAAATAATGAGGAAAATTTGTGGACAGAACCTTGTAGATATAGATAAATTGTGATATTTGTCAAGTTGAGATTCAGGTTGAAACGTGAATCTAGCATTTCTTCTAGGAATTAGCTTTTAAGAGCTGTAGTTATGTTTAATCGTAGCTACGATACGAGTTTAGCAATACCGAGACACGCGAGCTATAACTAAATGGATGTAAAGAACGAACAAATGCGAGAATGGAACAAATTGTACATTAGGTGTTACAGTCAAGTTATATAATGTGGCATCCTTATAAATAGACTGCAAATCTTTATGGAAAATAGAATTGAACCTAAATAGGAATTCATTTTACTCTGGAAATATTATAATACGAACCGTACTTTCAATAATTTGTTATATTTTTGCATACCGCGCGTATCTTATAGTTTCTTTCACATTGAAATTTCCTATTAATTTCCTAAAGATACGCTACCAATAAATAAACCTCACTCGCTTCTAATGAATTAGAAAAAATAATCCCGAAAAATAAACAACTGTCAGTCCCACAACTGATGCTTCTACCAAATCCCGTCCCGTTACAAACATTCACCATTACAACACACGGTGTAATTGCGTTGGCACAGTGACGCAACAAGGATTGCACACGCCGTACCAGTCCCACGACACCGGTCGTCTTTTTTTCTCAAAGTGTTAACTGCTGCTCGGCTACTGGAAGCAAAGTTTTTTCGACTCCCTTCAAATGGGAACCCCAAGGGCCACTCGGGACGATCTCTTTGTTTTCCAGTAGAACGCGCCAGCACACAAGAGATCAGGAAGTCCTCGAGTTCGCCGCGATAGGATCTCTGGTCTCTGTTGGTCGTGGCCCTCCGATGCGCCGTTCCTGGAAAGAAACGATGGGACTCGCCGATTACCATAATGCGTCCGATTCGCGACTGGCCAATAATGCTCCGACATTAGCGTCCCGTGCATCTAACGTCCCATCTGATCGCACATTCTCGCGTTTTTACGCGAAACGTTGGAAACTACATTCTCTTTGTCTCACTGGGTGATCGTACTGTACGGTATCTTGAGTCTTCTAGATTAAGCTGTGGACAGTGTCTGGTCTGGCAGGTTTTGAATTTTCAGGCTATTTTAGATATAAAGACACTGTACAATACTCTACCGTGCTACTCAATTATTCTCTACTCGCAGGACTATTATACTCATTGTTTATCATACTTCCACATTGCTGTAATATTCAGAATGTTATTCTATCTACTAACTCTACTCAATAATCACTGTATAGTTCTTCACGCTATGTGCTACTCACTGTGATATTAATTTTACTACCAACTATTCAATACAATTGTAACTTTTAATACATCTTTTGAAAACTATGCTGAGTCGAAATCAATGAAAGTAATCATATTAGTTAAGTAAGTTTAGTTTAATTTTAATTGGGCTTAAGAATAGTGCGTTGTACTTACAGGTTTAATATCTTATGAAATCTAAAAAATGTTTTTGAATTATGCATGAACCGTGGAAAGAAGACTGTTCATTATGTGTTCATTTTAAATTACTTTCGAAATGTGGACTCCGGTTTATTGACATTAGAAGTTGATACATTAGACTCGAGTACTCGTGCCCACGCACTTTTCAGGTGACTCGACATAATATAGGGACGCAACTGGGTGATATTTTATTTAAATTGCTCGCGCTATCGGATCGATCACGATTACCCGATGTGAAACAGCCTGTACAGAAGAAGTTGGCAGCATAAAGGGTTACGTACCGTGTGGAGATCGGCGAGCGGTTCTACTTATGGTGGACTAATGTATTTTGTAACTTGTAGATCTCGGATAAGGAGCAGTTACGGCTTCTGGAAGTGACAGTGGAGGACATGGTGGTTCTCAACCGTGGAGTAGACTGGCATCTTTCCCTTTAATAGGATTTCACAATTTCCTTTCATTTAAATCTCGTCAAATGTTGAACTAATCACTCATATTACTCATTACTATACTGCGGATCTTTATGCATGTGTGCAAGAATCTACACAATGTAAACAATATGCAAGAATATAAAAACGATTGAAAGTAAAGTTCATGTTATAATATTTGCAGAATAAAATGCATTCCTATTTAGGTTCAATTTTTCTAGGCATGTTCGCAAAGATTTTATTTTGCATAAAAATCCGCAGTCTACTCATTACACTGCTCGCTACTTACGGTATTACTCGTTATATTCCCACTGTACACTTGGGATCAATAATGCAGTGGATAGTAAGAACTGCAGCGAATGATGCATTAAGTAGTGAATAGTGCAAAGAGTAATGAACTGAGTAGTGAATAATGCAGTGAGTAACGCATTGAGTAATGAATAATCCATTGAATAATGAATACTGCAATGAGTAATTAAGGGGCTATCCTGAATTAAGGAGGTCTAAAAAAAACGGTTCTTCGTGAATTTTTTTAGAATGGAAAAGAATAATTAATTTTATCGAACTTTTTATCCTATTTCCATACATATTTGAGTATGTTGTCCAAATTTTTTCAACAAGAAATATTCAAATTGAGTCGACTGCGAAGCACATTTGTAGAGCACGCCACAATTAAAGCCTCCTATCGACGGGAAAGATGCAGGTCGTAATTTTGCTTTAACACAAAAAAACCAAAAGAAATTTTCATTTTTATACATTTTTCTTCTATGTGAACTAAGAAAATTCATACCAAAAAGAATTTTAAACAACTTTTTTATCAAGTTAAAGTGATTTCTTTCACACAAAGAACTCGTTCTTTTTTCAAACTTGCAGTAATTTCACATTTCACCATTTTTGCGGGTTTTTCTTAGTTCACATGGAAGAAAAATCTATGAAAATGAACATTTCTTTTGGTTTTTTTGTGTCAAACCAAAATTACGACCTGCATCTTTCCCACCGATAGGAGGTTTTAATTGTGACGTGCTCTACAAATGTGTTTCGCAGTCGACTCAATTTGAATATTTCTTGTTGAAAAAATTTGTACAGACTACTCAAATATGTATGGAAATAGGATAAAAAATTCGATAAAATTAATTATTCTTTTCTATTCTAAAAAAATTCACGAACAACCGCTTTTTTTTAGACCTCCTAATTCAGGATACCCCCTTAAGTAGTAAACACTGTATTGGATAGTGCATTGAGTAAGCGTAAACTTTGAGATCGTCTCATCCAGCAATTAAATCTGTTCTCAGATTTTCTTTGCAAGGTGTCGCATACCGATGCTCGTTCAACTATCAATGCACTTCGCCCGCGAAATGAACAAAAACGCCGTGAACCGTAAAACGTATAGGTACAAGCGAAATGATTAAAACGTACCATCGATGTATATCAGTCGCTACAATGGCAGGGATTTAGCAAACCGCATTCCATTCGACTCCTCGCCTCGGCGAGGGACCGTGATTCGTCCATTGATCGGAGCAAATATAATTGTTACTAATGCTTTGCGTTAATGATGCCCTCTCAAATATCAACGACGGGGATCCCGATAAATCCAAAGTTACTCGAGCGACAAATTTGCAGCGTACCTCATTATTTGCTGCGTTAATTGAACAGCGGCGTCCCCCGCGTACACATTTCCCATCGAGATGGCATGCAATTGTTCTTTTCCCGTCAAACGCTTAAAAGTGAATGTACATTATTGCGCTGCTGCATTATATTATATTTGAACGCGGTATTTAATTCGGTACGTATCACGTTGATTCATTATTCCATTCATTGCTCACTACTCACTGTAGTATTATAATATTCGTAGTTCTACTTATTACTCAATGCATTGCTCTCTACTCACTGTGATACGACCCAATGCATTGCGTGTTATACATAGCAGTACTGTATTACAATATTATTCTATTCTCCGCTATTCACTAAGCTACTATATACTGATTGCACTGCTCAACATTTCTATTCACTATACAACTCATTACTATACTCACTACTCATCACACTTGGTACTCGTTACATCTCTACACTGTAGCGGTACTTACAACAGTACTCGGCATTCTACTCGTCGTAGGAAGAAGATTGTCCATTATGTGTTCATTTTAAATTACTTTTGGAATGTGGACTCCGGTTTATTGACACTAGAAGTTGATACATTAGACTCGAGAAATGTTATTGTCTACTCGTTACTCACTACTCTGTACACACAGTAGCGTTCCTCCCGTTCCCAGAATACTCATATAGCATTTATTTCTTCAATATCCATTACCCTGCACTCAGTTATTCCCCGATTGAACTACTCGCTACGTTACTTACTATTCTACTTACTCTAGTTCCACCCTCGCCAAGCATATTCTGGGGAAACAGACGACGCACAGTGGTCCAGATGGCCAAAAGTCTTGCCAAGATTAGAAGGAGTTTTCGGATCTTCGTGAAACTTATAGTATTTTAGGGTTATTTGGGCCGCAAATTAGGAATCTGGTATCAGAATTACAAAATTCAAAATGGCAGATTCAATATGGCCGACGTGTATATTAATAAGTTGTTACATTTTCATGAAACTTGGTATTTTATGGTTACTTGAGCCGAAAATTACGAATCTGGTATCAGAATTACAAAATTCAAAATGGGGGATCCAATATGGCCGACACGCATATTAAAAAGTTGTTACATTTTCATGAAACTTGGTATTTAAGTGTTATTTGGGCCGCAAATTACGAATCTGATATCAGAATTGCAAAATTCAAAATGGTAGATCCAATATGGTCGACATGCATATTACAAATATTAAATTATTATGAATTTTTTATGAAATAGGTTAGCATACATTGGCAGAAATAACAATAATAAATTAATGTTAAGTTAAAATTAAGGATAATAAGGTTTGTTTTAATGCCGCGTAAACAGTCTTGGTTTCCTTGTAAGCATGGACTTTAAATTTAAGTAACTTAAAATGGCGCAAATTTGCGCAAGTTTTCTCAATTGGATATCATATCTGACATGTTACTTTATATGAAGAAACTTGGCACAGCGTGTCACTCGGTGACTATCATCTTTGTTTTCCTTCCGATTCATCGAAAGATAATTAAAATTTATACCATATTGAGAAGTGAATTACAATAGTGAATCCAAAGATATTTTACTTTGTTCTTGTGGAAAGTTTATGTTTGTAACATCTACTTTTATGGTAAAATGATTTATATATGAATCTATTGAGGATAAACTTTCTGTAACACAATAAAAATGGGCCACTTTTTACGATATCAAGGCGTATGAAATTTCGTCAACTATGAATTTCTGTGTATCAGTAACCGATTACTATTTTTACAAATTTCAAACGGCATTTAAGGCACTCATATGTACACAACACACGCAGAATATTGAAAAAAGTGTGTTCGACACTTGAAAAATTGCATTTTGGCCAGGTTTTCGGGCATCCGGACCACTGTGCGACGTCGCCAGGAAATTCCACCGATACGAAATTTCAGCGAACACGTTCGAGAGATCATTAGCAGGTCCAGATACGGGGAAATTATTCCTCCGTCGGCTCTTATCGTCGCAGCGCAGAGGATATTAGAGGGGGATGGTGGGTCGAGCGCAGAAGTTTCGGGGTAGCTGACCCCTTTTGCGAATCAGCTGTTCGAGCCGCGGTTACAGATGGGCGGGATGGCGGGAGGCACCTCAGGCGGCAGATTTCAAAGCATACCACAGGGTGGGAGGAAGAAGGTAGCGCCGAGGAGAGCAAGAGAGGGAACGACGAAGAGAGAGCGAACAGCGCGGAGCATATTAGCCGAGGAAAGGAGTAGGACGGAGTCGCGAGGCAAAACGGTCCAGACGGAGACGAGAGCGACGAAGGAGCTACTCGATGGCCGGAGAGAGAGGCGAGTAGACAGACGCGTGGGAGAGTTTGCCTCCGACGGAATGGTGCTCAACCTTGCACAGGTGAGCGGAAGTCGGGACGAACTTCTCCTTGCGTCTTTGAAACTTCCATTAGCCCGTGGGAAATTTCATCTCTCTGGTTTTCCTTTTTCGTCAGCCTCGCCCTGGGCCGCGCATAGTGGGCCGCATCGAAGAATTTAGTGACATGTTGCTAAAAAATAAATACTACTATTTCTACTAGACTACTTTATACTTAAGGTGGTATTATCGTCTAGAAGTTTGTTTTTTCAGTAATTTTTAGGAATTAATTTTGCGAAAACTATCAAACCTACAGTACCAGTGTTTTTTATGCATAATAAAACACGTTTCAACTAACAACACAAATTTTTATGAAACACTTCATTGAAATCTATACAAGTCATGCGCTGTTATGCAGGTTGTGGCGTGAGACTCTCGTTGAATCGAGCGCACAGGATGTGACGGTTCTAATTGTCTGAGTCAGAAAAACAAATTTTATTTTTAATCTATATGAATGTATTAGGTTGTCCCAAAAGTTTCTTTCGTTTTATTAATAATTAATATATACACAATATTTTATGTTTTATGTTACATTACTGAATTGTGTACGATTCATTTCGCTTCAGTATTGTTACAGCATCAATGTCTAAGAAATTAGATTGTCTATTTATATAAACACTGCCACAGAAAATAATTGAACGCAACTCACGAAAGAAACTTTTGGGACAACCTAATAGTTATCGTCTGAACTAGAATTGAGTGAGTACTAAATTTTTTTATCGGAATCGCAGCTGTTTGAAAATTAAGGTTTAATTTTCCCGGAAAATTGTCAACTAAAATATGAGAACAGGGCTAAAATATTGAAGCTATCGGTATAATTCTAGTTCAGACCATAGGTGATGGTGTCCTCAAAATGTGTGTAAAACCAGAAGTCAGTCGGTCGAATAGTTTTTGAGAGAAACGTACGCCCGACTTGAAAAATGTCGTTTCGAGAAAAACGCGTTTAAAGTTTGCTATACATTTAGCACTAATACTGGTGAACAGCCTTTAACCCTCTGTACCTATGAGAGCTCTACGAATTTCAAATTAATATTTTAGAGGCACTTTCTCAAAACCCCAAATGATAAGAAAATACAAAAGAAAAAAAATCGAATTTTTGAAGTTTCTAGACAATAATACCCCCTTAACACCTTGCTGGTTGCATTACTGCTACTAATAACGCTATTATTCTACTCGCTACTTATAACATTACTCGATTCACATACTCATTGGCATATGGACCGTTTATTTTGAAAGAGTGGTGTAGGTCCATTTTCTCTTGTTTCGAGAAAATTAAAGTTTAACATGTCTGTTAATTAAAAAATTTAGGCAAATTATATGAGGTCTGGCAATGTTTCCACTGTTTTATCAATATGTAATTTGGTTATATAAATTTGTTTTAGGCGTATTTTACTAAACCGATGTATACTTACGGGCTGCAAATGGACTTACACCACTTTTCAAAATTAGACAATTGTAAAAATCGTGTAATTTCAATGTTGAAAAATCAAATATCACTTAAAATGTACTTCATATTAATCCAATTTTGTTTACAAAGAATGACACGACATAAAATAAAAGTATTAGGTTGTCCGGAGAGTTGATGCGTATTTTTAAGAAAAATCAAAGGCATATTTGAATTTTGATGTATATTTATTGAATTATGTATGTACTATTTTGTTCCACAACCTTTCCACCTCTCAAGGAATGTAAACATTTTATTTGTTTTCAACCATTCCGATATATTCAGACCTGTATCGCCTACTAAAAATCGGCATGGACTTTCCAGACAGCCTAATAGTTTTTAATTTTAGACGCTATTTACATTGTTAAAATTACAGGATATCGATAGTATTTACTTATGCTCTGCATGTGGCAGTGTTTCGAAATATGCATGATGCACCGGAGATATAGAAGGTAGTAACTGCTTGATGTCTTTATATTCTTCATTAGTAATAGGCCTGGCATCTTGGTACAAAGGCGCCAGGACGATTTTTTCAAATTTTAGCAGTCTTCCAGGACGTGAAGGTAATAAATTTATAGTTTTTAATTTTTTATCCTCCATCGATGTTTTACATAAAATAGCGCATGGTGCATTTCTGAGAAACCTCGTCCAATATATTTGCAACCAATTTACCTGTTCTCCATTAGTGTTTTTTCTTATCTGTAATATAACACGTAATATAAAAAAAATGTGAAATAACAGGCTATTGATCGTCAACCATCTGCTAAGCCATCTACCTCTGTCAATTTGACTTACACCACTTTCATAGTCAATGATTATGCAATTTCATTTATCGACCAATTTAAAATTTTACAAAACATGGGAATTTTTTAAGAAATTAACTTATACATAAAATGTATAAGTTATAATTTATAAATGTTATAAGTGTATAACGTAATATGTAAGTGTATTATAAGTTATAAATGTATAAGTAATTAGTTATACATAACAAATTTACATTAAATTAAGCATGAATTACGTGATATCTCATTTTTTTCAAAAATGGACTTACACCACTTTCAAAATAAGCAGTCCATGTATTAATATGTACCATTAATACGTACTACAACGTGCAAAGCAAAGTTTTCTTTCTTTTGTCACCGATTTCAATATTTTATTGTTTTTCCCTACATCTAATCGCTGTACCAAAAATCAGCTATTTCAAAATGACACAAGTTTATTCGTCACTGCCTCTTATAAGGGACATCTCTTACAAGGGACATCTCTTACAAGGGACATCTCAAGATATCACTAATCGAACCACGGTTCGAAACACGCTGAAAAAGTTACACGGACGTGTCGGCACAAATTGTTTCGGCCGGGTGCCGCAAACGTTGATTTACTAGCTGCAAAAGTATCAAAGGGCGTCACTGATGGTGTTTCGTATGTTATGCACTCGGCTCTGTCGAGGCTGTCAATTGGTTCGAGCGGGACCGGTAGGCGCTCGAGAATTAAATCAATTAAAGGGACGCGTCGGCCTGTTGTATTATTCGCACCGTGTATGATCGTAAATCGCATGACGGATTGCGTCTCTTGCGTTGATTATTATCTACCGTCGACCGTATCATTTTTATACACCGCGCACGAAACGGGACTCGCCACGATAATTAAACGCGCGAAGGGTGTCGCAGCTTGGGTGTGTAGGGGTTATAAATCGACCGTGCGAAAGTATAATATTTTGATAGTGGAGTGGTTGGAGAGAGTGGTTTCGAGTAGCTAGATTACCGCTGATTGGGATTGAGTAGAGTGATGTTATCGTTTTGTAGTACTTAATGGTATGGTAATTACTATTCGCTACTGAGTAGTCACTACTCCCTATACGCTACTGAGTAGTCACTACTCGCTATTCGCTACTGAGTAGTCACTGCTCACTATTCGCTACTGAGTAGTCACTACTCATTATTCGCTACTGACTAGTCACTACTCGCTATTCGCTATTGCGTAGTCACTACTCACTATTCGCTACTGAGTAGTCACCACTCACTATCCAACACCCACTACTCGCTGCTTCACTCATTAGTAATTGCGCTGCTCACCATATCTCTACGCTGCTGCAATACAATACGATATATATTGTTCATTGTACTACTCATCGCATTATAGTCTACTCTATGCATTAATCAACGCCATTCTACGTTTCATTAGGCTATTTTAATGTTTACTGTATTATTCACTCTATTAGTTATCACGAAATATTAGGCCTGCAGGAAAACTAGGGTGTTTCGAGCTACCCGCGAGCCGAACCGAGTCGAGCCGCTCGCTTCTTTCGAGTACTCGGCTCGGATCGGTCATTCGGTCCCGAGTAAAACTCTGCTCGCTTTTTCCGAGTACTCGACAGCCCTACCAAATATCCTCAGTTTTTGAAGGTAATACACAATTTATAATAATTCTCGTGCTATTTGGCTATTTACTGCTCAATGTTCCAAATAGCTTAGGTCTGCAGGAGTTGAAATGGTTATTTCACGCGACAGAGGCAAGATCCTCCTCTCCCTTTCCCTTCTTTGAAATGCGGAACGAGAAATCAGAAATATAATTCTGGTAGGTAGATATAGTTTTTATTCCAGCTTTTAAGCCACGAAATGGACTTGGATTACAATCCACTAAATCATTTACACTCTCACTCATACCACCATACTCATATCTTACATACTAAACTTAACACTTTACCGACCGGTAGCCTATTAATCGTCTTTTTTCCATGGCAAACAATACTTTCTTATTTATTACTGAGATAGCACGATTGCATCCGATTGTATGCTTCCATTAATATTTGGATTATGAAATATTATATAAATTTAATGTAATATAATATAACACTACTGTTATGAAAATAAACAATATTATTGTCTTTAAGTACATATATGTCCAAACGCTACCGTTCGGTAAAGTGTTAAAATTGATAATCCTTAATCTATATACATCGAAGCCTTAAACTACCCTTAACATTAACTTTGGTCTCTTTCTATTTCTATTTTTACTGTCCGCTCCTTTTCTTTCTCTTCTTCTCAATCTTGCTTACCCACTCTGTCACCCTCTTTCTAACTCCTGGCAATCCTCTAAACTATAATTCTAGTAATAGAAACGATAACGCGCGCGAAACACCTGTACGAATTTCGCGACGTGAACGAGCAAGCTCGAGTGGGTTGCCAGACACGTTTGTTACACGTGTCTACACAACCACGCCGGCGCGGCGTACTATGGCATCGTGTGCGTACTCGAAGATAGTTAGCGTACGCTAACTAGTCCGAGCGATCGCTGTGGAAACTCCGATGGGTGAATAATTAGCACACACATTCGAGGACTTCGCGATACTCGCGATTGCGGAAATGCTAACCGACTCCAATTAAATGTCAACGATAGCACGGAACATGAACTATACTCGAGTCAGTTGGGAGGAGGCGAGGTTGCATCGTCGTCAAATAAAAAAATATACAGTTAGTCAAGTAAGTATTGGCACATCCAGTTTTCTTTGAATATCTTTATAATTTAAAGTAATCTATTAATATTAACTATGTTTACTAGTGTCTTTTGACACACATAAATGGTATGTTCACTGAGAATTTTAAGTTGTTTGTTATAAGGAAATAAAGTAAAATAGATGAAAAATCCATAGTTAAAAAAGTATTGGCACACGTACGGTTTTGCTACACCTGTATAACGACAAGTGTTACTTGCTTTGGTACATGACAAATTCGGTTCTAGGAACATAACCATAAACAGAACCTGCTGTTCTGTTATTATTGTAAAATTATTGTATTATTAATGTATTACATACAGTGGGTGTAGAAAGTATTCGTACACCAATCAATTTCCCAAAAAACTTTTGTGTGAAATTGTTGTTTCTCAACTTCCTTTTTTATAATCAATGATATTTTACATACTCTCGAAAGTCTCTAAGGTAGATATAGCCCAAACAACATTTACTAGTTGATATAATTTGTGAAATTAACAAGAAAAAAACAATTAATTGATAGAAATATTGAAGCAATAAGTATTCGCACAACTATTTAAAAGTACTTTGCTGAAAATTTGATGTTTTTTAATTCGTACGGAGCAATAAACTAATGTGTTTACGTTACAAACTCTACTGTAAATGGTTCGTCATAAGAATCGTACAAATACTGCTTCTATACTTGTACCCACTTTTCGCATTTTTTTGGTTAATTTCACAAATTATATTAACTAGTAAATGTTGTTTGGACTACATCTATCTTAGAGACTTCCGAGAATATGTAAAATATCATTGATTATGTTAACGTTTATTATGATTACACAGATACATAAGAATAGACAAAAATAATATATATACTTATAAAGAACATAAAAATGATGATTAAACATAAGTGTGTGTAAAAGCACATTAGCCGAAAGTGAAACGGAACGTAAAACGCATAGTGAGTATAGACGCATATCTATACGCACGTGTAGATCGCTTACTGCGTAGTGGTGGGAAATACAAACTGCTTCAGATTATAAAAAAGGAAGTTGAGAAACTACAATTTCACACAAAAGTTTTTTGGGAAATTGATTGGTGTACGAATACATTCTACACCCGCTGTACATTATATATTGGGTTGTCCAGAGAGTTCATGCCAATTTTTAAGAAAAATTCAAGGGCACATTTGAATTTTACTATATATTTATTGAATTACGTAAGTACCATTTTGTTCCATAACCTTTCCATCTTTTGAGGGATGTATACGTGGTATTTGTTTTCAACCATTCCGATACATTCAGACCTATACCACCTTCGAAAAATCGTCATGGACTTTCCGGACAAACCAATATTATAACAAATAACTGAGAATTCTCGGTAAACATACTATTTATGTGTGCCAAAAGACACTAATAAACGTAGTTAATATTAACAGATTACTTTATAGTTCACAGATATTCAAAGAAAACTGGGTGTGCCAATACTTTTTTGACCCACTGTAGTCTCAATCGAAGACTGAAATTGAGGATAAAGCTCGAGGTGACTTTCCG
The DNA here is from genome assembly GCF_026225885.1 of Hylaeus anthracinus. Lineage (NCBI taxonomy): Eukaryota > Metazoa > Arthropoda > Insecta > Hymenoptera > Colletidae > Hylaeus > Hylaeus anthracinus. Next base: position 13,540,551 of record NW_026534330.1, on the reverse strand, counting down.
CCGGGGCTGTTTTGGGTTTGGGGGATGACAGAGGGGACACGAGGGAGAAGGGTAAAGGGAACACGGTCGGGGAGGTTGTAAAGAAGGAAGAAAAGGAAAGGTGGCGGCGAACCGGTAGTCGAGTGGCGCCAGCACTGGCAGCAACCTTTTTCCTCGTGTCGTACCAACGTCTACTTCCTCTCGCCTTTTCTTCTGACTTGTTCTTCTCACCCCTTCAATCTTCCTTTTCGTTGCGAGCTGCTGCCTCGTCGTTGACTATTTTATAGCGGTAATTGTTTACCGAAACGTTGTTCCGCATCGCGGGAGTTCCGAGGCTATCGCGCTTTCAGACGGGGATGTTTGCAGTCGATGCTGACTTTCCACCCTTTCGTAGGGGTGTTGGGTGTTTTGTTATTTTCTGACAGGAAAGTATACCAAATTATGATGTGATTGTTTTTTTTTTTTTTTTTTTTTTGTAAAAATATACAGCAGACGAAAAACCTAGAGAATCGAATTTTTAATTAAACGAACCGATGTCTGAATATTGTTTACGAAACTTGATTCATTATCATCGAATGATTATATTCTAAAAATTATTTGTGCATTAGGATATTGTAGTCTATTTTTACAGTACCCGTTTTGAGGAAGAAAATATTGGGAATCATTTTTGGAATTAAATTGGGAAATCCAACAAGGAAAATATTTTTCGAAAATTAAATAACAAAAATATTTTTGTATGAAGTACACTCATACAAAATTTTGGCTGTTTATGAGTACGTTGAAGAAGTAAAAATATACTCAGGAAAGAAAGAACAGGAAATTATGTTAATCTTTATAAATAAATTCTGTATTACATTTTCAGTATTTTACTATATATTTTACTTTATTTCGTATACTTTAAGATGTTATGAAAGCGAGAGCATAATTTAATCAATTTTAATACATGTCAAATTTGATTTTTGATCACTTTTTTAGAATTTTGCCCACTGCGAAGGGGTAGGAGTTATATTGTAACAGTTATAAACATTCTAATTTAAATTTGAATTCTGACACAATAATACTTGATCAGTTCCAATTACTACAATTTTATAATCGCTATTATCACCTTCGTTATCAGGAGTAAATACTATCGATAAATTGCAATTAAAATAAATCTTTTTCTACGTTTACAAGAACAGGTTTGGGGTAAAAAGGGTTAATTTTCGCGCGATACCGTCCCGTTACACTAGGAAGCAGGAAATAGTAAACGTCACGCCACGTCGACGCGTAAAAAAGTTATTTACCATGAGATAATTGCGCCAGCTAGTCGGTTCGATAATTGGGGGAACTGAATCGCTGTCGATCATGGTTGCGTAGCTAGATGGTAGCCAATTAATTTGCGGTGGCTACGATAACTGCGGTTCAAAGTCAAATCGGCGACCAGCTAATCGGGCGCACGCCTCGCTAATTACCGATTTGCCTCGCTAATTACCGATTTGCCTCGCTAATGAACATCAAAATCGCAAAGCAATGGATGTTTAGTATTGGCAAAGGGTGGGAGGTATTCAGCTTTGGCTCCCTTCAATATTAATCTACTTTTTTAGCATGGAACATCTCAGATCTTTCCTGCCATATATAGGAAATTAGAACAACTGAATCATTTTTTACAGAAGAGGGAGGACTGGTTAAGTGCTTCCTTCTTTTATAAGGTTCTTTCGGAATTTTTTATAGCGAAATGAAAAAACGCAGAGCTTTCAAATTTGTACTACATATTTATTCAGCCTTTAACTGCAACTTTGAATTTTTTGAAGCAAAAATATAATGTGGATCGCGAGATTTATCGCTCGTACGGTACCGATGTAAAAAAACAAGGTAGATGAACGGCGTCCATGATTCCGACAGACTGGCTAATCTGAAGTAAAAGAAACAAATTGCACGTTAATTTGTAGGTGGATGGCTATCGCCGGGACCAGGATTTTTTAAAAATCTTGAAAATTCAATTGTTTATATGCTTTTAAACATTAAGAGCCAAAATTTCATAATCTTTTACGACTACCTATTTATGAAAAAAGAAAAACAGTTCAATATTTTTCAAAAATCCTAGTTCGAGCGATAATCATCCACCTACAGATTAACATGGAATTTGTTTTTTAACTTCCGGATTTATAGGGAAGTTATTGTATTTGGCCCTAAAATGAAAAATCGATTTTTTAGTAAATCTCCATGTTTCAAGGTCATTGGAGTAATTTTAGCCTATTTTTTACAAATTGTTCGCGCGCGCGCGTATGTATGTGTGTATGTCGTATCCAAACAAATTTTTCGTTAACGTTTTCTAAGAAAACAATAGCGAGATCAAAATGCTCGATGATGCAATCGATGTGTATCAATCTAACTTAGAGCTGATTAGATTTTGTTCTAATTCGGTACAGTAGTTTTTTTAGTTTTTTTAAGGAAACTTAATAACGCAATCTAGTTTTATTTCAGATTAGCCAGTCTGCCGGAATCATGGACGCCGATCACCTACTTTTTTTTACATACAAGCGATAAATCTCGTGATCCACATTATGTTTTTGCTTAGAAAAATTCAAAGAGACAGTTAAATACTGAATAAATATATAGTAACAATTTGAAAACTCTGTGTTTTTTCATTTCGCTATAAAAAATTCCGAAAAAACCTTATTAAAAAAACGGCCGTTACACAGGATGACTCTCTTAACTGAAAAATTTGTCTTCGATGGTCAACCAACTGTCTCACATCTGCGATTTGAAATGACCACGCTTGGAAAGCGTAGAAGCATTCCACCGGATCGAGTTTCGATCGCTTGTTAGTGAAGATGTTAAGGCGAAATCTTAATGGTTGGGAATGAGAGAAAGGGGAGGAACAGGTTCCTGAGCCTGACGATGAGTGCCTATCGAGACTTCTCGATTCGATTGGCCGCGGGCGTTTATCTCGAGGAAGGTTTATATTATGGAATACCATTTATTTTAAGGAAAAAGTCTCGTAGAATCCACTTAATCGAGGAGTTCGTTTAAAGTCTCTATTTCGTTAAAGAAAAATGTTCATCGATGCCTTTAAACGTAAATTCTATTATCTAAACGAAACAATTCATATCTGTCTGTATATTTTTGATTCAGAACAGCGTTCTAATTATTTCAACTTCGTTTTTCTAATCTTTACGTCATTTGTTTTGTTTCAGGTGAGTATCGAGCGTTCGAGATGCTAGGACGAGAATAATCACTGATCCCATTTATTTTCGTCGAGGTGAGAGTCTAGTAAATTGATTACGAAAGTTACCAGTAAACATATCAGAGTAGTTTCATTTTATTTTACTAGTCCAAACTATAAACTATTAACATAAATGTGAGACAGTATACAAGGTGAGTCTTATAACGTGACGACCTCAAATAAAAACGTTAGGTATTTGTTGTACGCCAAAATGTTTCAAACAAAAGTTGCATGGTATCTAGGGAGACATACAGTGCTGTAATCTGTTTTTCAGTACTTTACTTTTTTATTGAGATATTAGGGTCACCTTCAGTTTTTTAAATGGAATGTCTAATATTTTTTTTTCGTATTCGGATAAATCATGAAATTTTGCGTAAAAAAGTATTACATGAATATGGGACTTTAAATGAAAAATTACTGAGATATTTATAAAAGAAGTTTATGGACAATAGCTGCTAAGGTTGAAGTACGACATCCTTCATTATTCACAACTTTGTGATACCATTTTAACCGACTTCGAAAAGGAAGAGGTTACTCAATTCAACATGTATATTTTTTTTTTTTTATGTTTCTGTAGATTAAAATTGCCATGTTCTTTGAGTCTTCGACTAAGCCTTAAGAAGGCAAAATACGATGACTGATTTCGATCAGGATACTTAGCTTGGTACAAGATCTTAGCTGTTATAGCATTTTCTTCACACGCGCCATAAACAATTATCATAACGTTGTTTCACTGTTACTGAACATCGTAACAAAAATGTAGCACCTTTCTCAATACGACTTTAACGCTACCGAGATACTAAATAGGCATTTCGTGTTGATGATTATTAATATTTAACAGGGAACTTGTTTACAGGCATGACCTACCCACGTGAATAAAGTCGTGCTAAGAATCATTTGAAGCATTTGAAGTCTCACTTCGTGTAATACTTTTTTACGCAAAATTTGATGATTTATCCGAATTCAAAAAAAAATATTGGATATTCCATTTAAAAAACTGAAGGTGACCCTAATATATCAATAAAAAAGTAAGGTAATCAAAAACAGATTACATCACTGTATGTCCCCCTAGATACCACGCAACTTTTGTTTGAAACATTTTGTCGTACAACGAATACCTTACGAGTTATTTGAGGTCGTCACGTTATAAGACTCACTCTGTATATTCCTCGGATGAAAAGGAATCAGAAAATTTCTTTACCATTTCGCAATCCAAAGCTCCGTTACCTAGATACAAGCAATTAAAGTTCACAAATGTATCTCCCGGCGGATGCCATTTTTATTTCAGTCAGCTGAACGCGCGTAGCTCGCAAAGGTCGCTGCGCGCGCTAAAACTTTGATTGCTTTGTATCTTGATAACGAAAGTTCGGATTGCAAAATGGAAAAGGACTTATCGACTAATGTTTGCACGACGATGTTTGATCCCAAATGGCGACTCTACAAGTAAAGTTCTTTTTTAAATGAATATTATACTTCATATAGGTGGATCTTTTGAGCGTGTAAACATACTTCACACGCAAATTGTCAAGCGAGTGAACGAGACGTCAGATTAAAAACTCTGATGAGGCCTCGAATAAGACGGAGACGTGGCCATGTTGATCGATGAAAATTGAAACCGATCAATATTAATGACGCTCGCACGACCGCGAAATGTGCAGCGATCATTATCGTATTTCAAGTACTATAACGCATATTAATTGGCTAACGTCGACGGTTCCGCGTTGCAATTGAACGGCTCCGTAGTCCGTTGTATAATTAACGAGGTAACGAACAATTTTCGTGAATGCCTGGCTAAGAAATAAAGCCGCCGCCTCCTCGTGGAACCAGTTTCGATACCGCTCGTAATTTGTCCCTTTGTTAATTTACCGACGTCCGCCAGCAGCTTTCGCTGGCTACGAGCCTCGAAAAACCTTTCAGTTAATGTTCTGCTTTGACAATTTTACGTCGTTCCTTTTTTTCCTCTTCGAAAGAAGCTCCAATAAAATGGAAAAAATATTCAGAACGACGTGTTCCACGAGAGAGGACACTCTCAGACGTCTTGGTTTGAATCGGCTGCGGATAAAGAATATTTAGCGGGATTATCCTGCAACAGTACTCGCAATATTTACCATGCATTATCCAATTTCAAATCGTGCAAGACCTCCTCCCCGAACTATTTTCCTATTTAGCCCGGTGCACGGTGTTTCACGCGACTCGTTGATTGCCGATTGAAAGCGCATATTTGTACAAGCGCAAATATCAACGCACGAGCATTCCCCGGCGTTTGTTCAACGCGACACTTGGTCCACGAGCGAATTACTTGCTAGTCTCGATGCTGGTACCGGCCCATTTCACCCTGTTCGTCGTCAATTTAATTATGCCGCTCTAATCGAATCATTCTATTCCGCGTCGGTGGCCATTTCGATCTGAGTATATTAAAGCTGTGTATTCCCTCTGTTTCTCGTGTTTTTCTCGCTGGGCCCTAATTGAAAAGCACGTGGGGATGGTTTGGAATGCAATAGAACGATATTTGTATGTTTACTCCTCTCGAAACATAGTTGAAAATAAATTATTTACGCTGGTAATAATACCTTCTTTGTTGGTAGTAGTTCGATAAGGTAGGTTACCCTGTCGGAAAGAATTGGCAATGTAGGGCCCTCGATTGTTAAGGAAGGTAGCCCTGTTGGCAATGTAAGGTACTCTGTCGATAAGTCGGTTCTATCTTACCGAGACGTACTGTTAAGCCAGAGTACATTACCAACAGACATTTCGCCTTGTCTTCTTAGCTTTACCATTTCCTCTCAATATTCACATTCTGTACGATGTAATCATCCCATTTCCGTATGTTTTTTAAATAGACGAACGTGGCTATATTAAAGAGAGACTATATTAAGGTCCATTCCTCTTGAAGCATTGTTAAACATAAATTATTTACGCTAGTAATAATATTTTCAATATTGGTAGGAGTTCAATATAGTAGATTACTCTGTCAACGGGAGTAGGTACCGCGATCCATTAACGAACACCACTCTGCTGGCAATGTAGAACCACCTGTCAGTAGATCTGTCGATACTAAGGGTTGTATCTTTCCAAGTCTAACCGTCAAGGCACGTTACATTACCAACAAAGCCCTTTACCTTATCTTCCGAGCTTTCATCTACCATTTCCCCTCAATATTCGCCTTCCTCATAAAGATCTCACTTCCAGCTGTCTCCCTTTAATATAGTCATAGGAAGTAATTTCACTTTGTTCGACGTCTAACCACGGGACAAAATAAACGGTTTCGTTTCGATTGTCGGCTCACGGTTCGCTTCCCATGGACGACGAGACGGAAGAGGCCCGTTTAATGAGCCGATCGATCGACACAGAGGCACTGATAATTCCTGAATAATTGAGAATTTTCTTCGTCGAAGGCCGATACGCGCGTCGCAATCGAATTTCAGCCGGCTGTAATTGGTCGTGCACGTTAATGCGCGCCGATATCGAGGAAAGATATGGGAGCGCACGCTTGAAATTACACTGGGGCAGCGCAATTACCGCGCGAAATGTTCACGCACGCGTTTGAAATAATTTTCAACTTATTATACGGCGTCCCGCGTCTCTTTTCCTCTGTCGGCTCGCTGTGGGACTCGCGAGTGTCAATATTCGAGGCTGCACGCCGATTGGCGTTTCTGATAATGTTGCTGGCGTACAAGATCGAACGATTTCGCTGGGATAACGATTTGTGAAACGAGTGTATCGTGTTGCGCAGATTGGAGCAATCTACTAGAGACTCAATCTTGGTCAATTATTATTTATTATCGACGGCGAATGGGACGTGTCACTTGGATTTTTTTCAATTTTCTGGTTTATACATTTCTGTGGTTTTTATTTCATCGATTTTATTTATTTAAATTAGTTATTTGTGCTTTTTATTTTAATCTTGGTCACGATTCACTTTTTGGATGTTTAGCTGGTATTCATAACAAATTTCAGAAATATCGAAGTGAAGTAGAACGAGACACGCAATTTTACAGTTATTCGTACTTTTGGGAATAACTCCGTCGTTCCTCGATAAAATCGTTTACAATTTTTAGTGATATTACTTCATATTAACACGCTACTATTCACAGAGTTTCAAAAGAATCTGTTGAGATTTATAAAACTTATAAATATTTATTGAAAATCCGAAATGTTGGAACGATATCGAGCACGCTACCTTGAGGGAATTAATTAACCTTTAATTCCATGATTCTTTTGAAACTTGGTGAGTAGTAATGTATTAACCCTTTGCGGACGTATTAAATTTAGCCATGGCTATTGTACTGGTCGGAATTAATTTCTTTTATGGACTTTAGGTATATGTTTACACAATAATGTGTTTTAATATAACGATTTTATGTAAAAATTATATTTTATGGTTCTCCATCATGTGGCATCTCTCGGTAACTTTCTTCTTGGCATTTTGGAGTATTGTTTTTGAAATATTTTAAGAAAACAGAATGCCTAATTACACTTAAACACAATTTGTAAAATATTATTTCAAATTCTACCAAGTATTTTCGACTATTTGGTATTCATTACAATCTGTTACAGAAAAAATAACAATATTCGATAGATTTGTCTTTGAAAAATTTATCATGTAGATATTTCACCCACTGGTTCATATATTCTTGTATAACCTAACACATAATAATTACTAACGATCTTTTCATTAATCTTTCCATTAATCTATTATTGCACTGATATCTTAGAATCTATTACTATTATCTAATGGCTTAAATCTTTTCAATTTGTGGAATACAATATAAGATTAGTATGGTTCTTTGTTGTGGTGGCTGAGAGCAGACAAACGACCGAAACGGTAAAAAAGTTTTGGTGGTTGAGAGTAGACATACGACCGCAAAAGGTTAATATATTGGGCTGTCTGGAAAGTCCATGCCAATTTTTAGTAGGCGGTACAGGTCTGAATATATCGAAATGGCTGAAGACAAATAAAATGTGTACATTCCTTAACAGGTGGAAAGGTTGTGGAACAAAATGGTACATATATAATTCAATAAATATTGTTGCGCCGGGAGGTGGTGCCACATCGAGGATTAGTCATTTTAAATAATTAACACGTCTTTTATAAAAGGAACAAGAACACAATACGTTTATTAACTATAACAACAACTCGATTAGTAAACACGTCCGTTCGAAAGCAAGTCTGGCGACGTTCTCCCATTCAAAAGTTGCCGGTTCTCTTGGAGACCGGAACATCCCGATGATTCGCTTTCGCTCGCTCTTCAGAACGCACTTCACATCGTCGCAGCATCTTCACGCTGCCGCGACGATGCAACTTCGCAATATTGCGGCATCTTCATGCCGCCGCAATAATATATATCAAAATTCAAATATACCTTTGAATTTTTCTCAAAAATAGACATGAACTTTCCGGACAACCCAATACAATAACATCACTAAAAATTGCAAACGCTTTCATCGAAAACCATCGAACTAACGACCGAAAATATGGGAGTAGTCCCAAAAATTGTGTCTCACAATAGGTACGCGGACGAGCACCTAAAATGCACCTGAGACAACAGCTTCATAGACCCATTCGGATATGTTTACTCTAAAAGGCACTCGTCTTTTTCTTATTTGGACTAGAAAGATTCCACCTAGACGGTATTCGTCAGGTCGCGGTTCGGGTTACTCGGGCGTCGACGAATTTTCGAGATTGCGACTCCGCGGCGGGAAACCGAGATCACAAAGGCGAAAAAGGAGAGAGAGAAAGGGAACGGAGAGATGCCACTGTGAGATATTCGACGACACTCGTCCCCCGAAAGCTCTGGATGCACGCGACCGTTCCCTCCGTGTCGAAGACGCAACCGGTCGGTGTCGTGGTGCCCCTGCACGTGAAACATCGGCTCCTTTGATACCGGCTTCTCGCGTGCGTGGCGTGGGTCCGTGCATTCGCTGGCCTGGAGAAAAGTGGCGCTGCCCGAAGAATGCACCTTGCTTCGCCCAGGTAGCCCCACCTCTCCCCCTCACCTCTCCCTCCTCCTCGATCCGGGAGCGAACCTTTTCAGGCGGCTTCTGGCAGCGGCTCGCGTCACGTTCTTGCGTGCAAAGTGGGTTTTTTAGACCTCGATTCCGCCAGTTCGTCGGTGTCGAACAAAACTTTTTCGAAGTGGTCCGAATGACACCTTAGGTGGCTCGAAAATTGGGATGTACGGGATGAGGAAGGGGGAGACAAGAAAGCCGTTGATTTTATTCCATTTCCAGGTCTAGGGCCTCTATATTGTAAAAGGAATCAACCTCGAGAGGTAGCTTACAAGACGTTTGCCTAGCTAGCCCCCCCTACTTACATAAAATTTAAGGAAAAAATTACATAATAATGCGGTATTTATACGCTCTTCAAATCCGTAAGAAAAAAATTTTGTGCTCGCTCCGTTTAATGCAAAAAAATTTATTTAAATGGGGGGGGGGGCTGAGTAGGCTGCCAGTCAGCTCCCTCACATATTAATAATAAGCAATATTGACAGAAAAACATCCAGGAATTATGCGCTAATTATGCGCTACCGTATAAGAGCAATTTCGATTTTTGCGCTCCATCCCTTAAGGGACTGACTTCCCTCTTGGTGCAAATGCAAGTTTTGTCTCGTAACTGACTAATATTACTGAAATTTCATTATTCAACTGTACACGATTAATACTGGATTTATGCGCTATTATATTAAAGTAACTCCAATTTTTGCGCTCCATTCCTTAAGGGACTTCCCTCTTGGTACAGATGTAAGTTTTGTCTCGTAACTGGCATTTGTACCAAGAGGGAAGTCCCTTAATAATTCCTGCATGTTTTTCTGTCAATATTGCTTATCATTAATATGCGGGGGGCTGATTGGCACCCTACTCAACCTCCCATTTAAATAAATTTTTTTGCATTAAACGGAGCGAGCGCAAAACTTTTTTCTTACGGATTTGAAGAGCGCATAAATAGCGCATTATTATGTAATTTTGTCCTTAAATTTTATGTAAGTGAGGGGAGGGGGTAGCTAGGCAGACGTGCTTACAAGGAAAGGCTCAGAAGTGATACTCACCGATTGCAATGAAATTTGGTAGAGTGTTAGAAGATCTATATCTAGAATAAGCGTAACTGTAATATTAGCCGCAGATGGCCAGCCATTTTTTGAGAAAAGTTAGTTTAAATATGTAGTATAAGCCCATAGCGGGATGCATTCCTGTTGCTAACACAACTTCAAACGGTATTGGTCAGCGGCATAGTGGCTAGCATGCCGGCTTATCGTCTTCTTGCCCCGGGTTCAAGTACGGTCTACTATTAATTTTTGTCGTTTTTAACAGAGTTTTGTTATTGAAAGCAATTTTTTGCCAGAGTAAAAATGTGTATATATATTTATTTATTTGTTACGTACAATTTATAATAAAAGTTTTATATACATTCTGCAAAGACAGGAGTACACAAATTAAGATGAAATCTATCATAGAAACAGTAAAAACATAGATTTAAATTACACCAAGAACATCTTACGAAGGCAGTTTGTCCGCATGTACATCCCGTTATGGGCTTTCGCTACATATTTAAACTAATTTTTCTCAAAAATGGCTGGCTATCTGCGGCTAATATTAAAGTTACGCTTATTCTAGACATAGATCTATCACTCTTCCAAATTTCATTGCAATCGGTGAGTATCACTTCTGAGCCTTCCCTTGTTGGAGTCATGAAGAGAAAGGCAGAGGCCAAGTAGAGCCTGTTGGTGATGTAGCGGGTAAGGCTCGGTAATGTAGAACACTAATTAATCCAAAGATTTATCGACAAAGCGTGTCCTACATTGCCAGTAGAGCGATCTGCTTTATCGTTCGAGTGTTCTACATTGCCAGCTTTTACCAACAGAACTGTCTACCTTACCAATTACCCCACGGTTCACTCTTTCCTTTATACTTCTAAAATGAGTGGACGAGCTCCTCGATGTTCGCAGCTGGTGTCCCCAGGTTTACCCGGGTTTAGGAGATTCTACCAAGATTAACAAGCCCCTGGAAGAAAAGAAAGCCTCACGATAATCTTGCTCGATTCATTCTCGTCCTTTCTCAGCCGTCTCGTTTCTCCTTGCATTCCAGCTACGTACCGAATCCTGAGCTGGATTTCTGGCCAGTCTCCGCGTATATCGTTGCACCCGCGGTGGTGTGCAGCTGCAACTCGGTTGCCAACTGCAGGGCAGGTGATACGAACACATGCTGCATGGACCGTGTTCTCTCTTTCGCGCCATTGGACAGAACGTGGAAAAGTTTCCTTCGTCAAAAAGGTTGAGGGGGGTGCCTGGAGCCCCATTTGAAACTGAAAAAGCGCCATTTTTTTCAACCGATGAAAAAACCCGAGTAATTTGCCAGTCTTTTTCTGGATTTCTGGTGGAAGTATCTTCCATTAATTTAATCAACTCTCAGAGTCGAAGTTTTATTAAGGATTTCTTTTGTTTTTGGAATCTTTCCAAGTGATATTTTATTATTTATCAGTGTTTTCGTAAAGGAAGTTCGGTCCAAAACAGGGTGGACAATGGGTATCCAGTCCTGAGGGGAACGTTATTCGCCCCCTTGGGTTTTAAGTGGCGAAATGAAGACCATGAGGTCACTGGTGTTTGTTCTTCTGAATCATCGTTTATCACAGCGACGAACATTGCACGTCTTTCCGAAAAAGAAGGTTACTTCGTTGCATTTTATTTTCTTCAAATTTTAGTCATTTTCGCTCACTTTAATTTACCTTTTTAATTTTCTTTCACTCCATTTAATTCTAGTTTGTTCAATCGTGTTCATTTTTCTTCATTTCTTTATCATTTCTTCTGTTTCTTTTCATTTTTTTTAAATTTTCCATTATTTTCTTTTATTTTCTTCCATTTCTATTCCCCTCTTTCATTTTCGTCTTCCCTTTATAGACGGAGAGCTGGCTACGAAAATCAGGAATGATAAGGTGCAGCGAAAATTTATATCTAAACAAACATGTTAATTTTTAATCAAAATAAAATCTTTGAGTGCAGCTCTGAAATGTTGTGTAGTTACAGTTCTACAGTTTTTAACTGTAGAAATCGCGCAAAGCTATTGTCAGAAGTCTAGGTCGGTGCTTAAACGTTGCCAGAAGTCGATAAAGTTGTATAAAAATTGAAAAAAAAATTCGCAAATTGAAAATTGAAAAACGAATTCGCCAGAACTGCACCTTCTCATTGAAATTTAAACAATTTTTTTAGAACTTTATCGACTTCTGGCTGGAGCGCTATGGTCTTTATCTAGTAAGGAGTGTTTTTAACCGAATTCGAAATTAGATACAAATTTTCGCTCCACCTTATCATTTCTGATTTTCGTAGCTAGCTCTTGGACTATTAAAAAAGTCCAACTTCCGCTCATTTCCAATCGCGAAGATTCTTACCCAAGAAACGTCCCTAACGTCACAGTTCAAAATGACGGTTCGATGGTCCTAACCGTCGTTCTTCGAAGGTCCGTGAAACGCCAGGACGCAAGACTTCGAGGTTCCTCGATCGCTAAGCGCGCGTGGGTTCCCGGCTCGGTTGAGCAAATAAAAAGAGGGAATCTATATGGTCAGATGGTCAAGCCTCATTAGCGAGATAAGTCTCGTGGAAGAGATTCGTCGGTCCGTCTTTCCTACCTCTCCCCCTGCTGGACCAGGTTGGCGTTATTAACGTTTGCCATTATCGTTACAGCTCCAGCTTCCCTCTCTATTTTTTCCCTATTTTTATTTTTATACCCACTTCCGAGATACCGCGTTCAATAATCGCCCCCCTGGGAAGTGCATTGCCTTGAAGGCGTCTCTGTTCGCCATCTTCCGCGTCATTCTCTCTTCCTTTTCTTTCCTGGCGCAGTCTGAACGTTGCTTACTCAGACCATCGCCCGCTGGAATTCGGAGGGACTTCGAATTATGCTAGCCCGTCCCCTTCTTTCTTATTTTTCACCCCCGCGGCCATTCCTCGTCGCGGACGAACGTGATCGATACGCTTTCCCGTGCACGCATAATTTCAGAGGCCTCTTCGAGGGTCTGCTAGACGCTGACGAGACGTACGGCCATGGGACTTTTCGGACCGAGATTTTGGGAATGGGTAGCAGTTCAAAGAAGGACTACATTCTAGCACTTCAGTCACTGGGGAAGTCCTGACGTTGTTAATTTAGGGACACTGGGTAGCTATAGTTGTGCAGTTTAAAGTACGGTTAAGGTATTAGGATTTGTGACACTTGGCATGAAATAATCAATAGTAGGATCGAATTACTGGAGAATTATATGGGAGATAGTTACCATCAGACCGTGTTGATCGAAGATTTACTCGCGGTTTAGTTACCGGCAGCTTAATCTGTTTTATCACATAAGCACCCTGCATTACCGATATTGAACGACAGAGTATTTAACCTTACCGACTGTATAACAAAGACTTTGCATGTCTGTCATATTAACAGCTCCCGAGAAAAGACGTTCGCGAGACCGCCGATTCTTCTGCGTCTGGACTCCTTGGAAAACTCCGGATGCGTTTTTCGACGATTGACATAATGGTCAGTGAGGAGGTGCCAGGAACAAACAGCCCCGGGCAATCTTTTAATTTCGCTCGAACGAGTTGTTCTCTTGTGTCAAGCTACACGTCTTCATTGAGTACCGCTTTCGCAACTGTCGCCCGCGCGTCCATTATTCGCACGCAACGCGTCTTTTGAGAGACGAGGCTAATGACGACGATGTCCGAGCCCTGCCGTCTAATTTATCGCGGTTCCTGTTACACCGATCTCGCGGCGAACGTTCGTGTCAGCATGAAGCGTCTCGCAACCTTGGATCTTCGCAGACGGATGCGCAATGTGCTCGAGGGACGTCTTATCCCCCTTCATTAACATGTAACAGGGAGTCGTGTTCCTGGGGGAATTGTATCAGCCTCGAGGAGTTCCCTGGTGACCATACAGGCCATTCTGTTGGTAATGCAGGACGTTTTATTGATAATGTAGAGCATTTTGTTGGTAATGAAGAGCCTTTTGTTGGTAATGCAGGCTATTCTAAGGTGTCGGTAAGCCTTACCGACTGGATACGTCGCATTATTAACCCTTTGCATTCGAGAGGTAACTCTCAGTCACCATTAGGTTTCACGCAGCAAATCTATCAGCAATAATGTTTCTTTAGGTTTAATTTCTTTGGTACTCGAAGTGTCAATAAAATGATTGTCGGCGAGGTAAAGGTGACCTGATTCTCAAATCTCGATAGCTTAGCATTCGCGGCAATAGAATGCCAAGAAAGCAACTCAAGTCTCTGGTAGATACTACAAAAAAGCCAAGGACAACAAAGGACTCTACCATGTCGAGGATTACACTAAATCAGAGCTGCCAATGTATGGAATAGAAGAAAAAGTGGAGCTACTTACTATTTAGTATTTTAAATAATATTTTATCCGTGCGATACTAATTGCAGAACTCGTGGTACAGTATACTCTAGACCTCTGGTTTCTAATCGAATCGCGGTGCTCCAAATTGCCCCATCCGATAGTTGTTAATACTTCTAATGACCTCGCTATACGGGAAATGGATCGAGGATCCGAAAAATGCTCGCACTTCAGACTTCCATAACGAGCATTCTTTAACGAAGTTCGTCTCAAGATTATCCACAAGCTCTTCTTCATCTTCTTTCCCACTCGCTTCTGTTTGCGTACTCCTCGGAAATAGTAATTGTTCAATATGCTGCAAAAGCGTCTCGCTGTAAATCATTTTCATGGCCCCCAGGTCTCGCTCGAGATTTACGGCCCTCGATCTTTTCGGAACGACTATCTCGTCGTGCAACGACGATAAAATGCTGGCAGAAATATTCCTTCATCTCCAACGATCCCATTTTCCTGCCTTTGACGCGTACTTTCGGAGCGAGACGTTTCCACGTGACCGACGCGTCGTCAATCGTTTCGAAATTATTTTTCAGGCATACGCGAATGCAATTCGAGAAATGGGATGTCAAAGGAGGGACTTGAAACTTTTATGACTTTTGAAGTGTATAGAAGTGTCGAACGTCTGCAGAAGGACGTTGGAGAAGTAAAACTATTCTAACAGTAGTCGAAATTTGTTTTAGTTTGCATTAAAATTTGGAATTAGTCAAGGAGTGATCGATAAGATAGCTTCTTCTATCGGTAATGCATTGCATTCTGTCGGTAAGGCTCGACAATGTACCATCCTAGTTAGTTGTATGTAGCTTTCATTATCTATTAGTGAAAATGTGTCATTACTAGCGAACAAATATTTTGAAACGTTTGTAGAGGGTTATATGATATTACTGATACTCGTAAAGAGGGATGTATAAAGCTTTTTTAATACATTCGATGATGGTGTATTCTACCGGTACAATAGTGATTTACTGGCAGTGCTTTCTGTCGGTAAAGCTGTCGAAGGTGTGATCTGCATTGCCAATCATGCAACCTATTTTATCAGTCGAGTATTCGACGTTGTCAAATTTTATCGATCGAGTGTTTTTCCCCACTTGACTTGATATCTCTTCATAATATTAAGTGTCGTTATCCGATTCACGATAAATTTGATTGGAACATTTTTAGAGTCAAAATTATCAACTCGATACTATTCTTGATGATTTAACACTTTCGCTGCGGATGACGCACATGTGCCTCCAACTGAAAATATATGGTTGTTTTTATTATTTTTTAATTTTCATTTCTTTTTTTTGTTCGGCAATCATATTATATATTAAATAAGTTACAACAAATATATGTTTTTCAAAATAATCATATTAGAACATTTGCAAGAAATTTTTCATTAAAAAAAATATCATAATTGCAGCTCCCAGCGAACGGCTACTTATTTTCGTCCGTAACGAAAGTGTTAATAATCGTTTTGAGATATTGAATATCATCTAAAAAAATAACATTGAAACGTGTGCTTTGAAATGGCGAGTGCGAATCAACCTCGAGACACAGGATCTCAAAGAGTTAACAAGAGAAGCCAGTTCTCTCTTAATGTACTAATGCACACACGCAAGTCGGTCCTAAAAATGAAAACAAAGCGGGTGGTCTCGGAATCAGCGTGACGGAGGCGTTGTTGCATAGCAGATTGGGTGAGATGAATTCCGTTGCACGCTGTTCTTCATTCACTCTTGCGAAATATATCATTCTGGAACATTTTGGAAATGTGGAACGCATGGGTACATGGGTAATTAAAAGTCATAAATTGAACGTTAAATTAAATTCTTTCATCTCTTTTATTCAATCTGTTAGAGTAATCTTTTATTTGAAAATGGGGAATTTATCTTGTTATTTCTCGGTGCTCCAATATTAATTACTTTCGCGAATTTCTCTTGATAATGTTCTCGATTGAAAGAATTCAATTTTACCGCGCGCGGTAGATTCCCGCTACACAATCGTGGCTTCCAAACGGGGTCGAATCAAACTTCGATTTATATTTATGAATAGTTTCGGGACGAACCGATTTCCCCCGAACCACAACATACCTGAGACTAGCGCGTCGGCTCGTCATTGTCTCTTTAGATTTCGAGTGGCACGGTTGAGATCACGCGTGTTTACTATTGTGAATCATCGTCTGCCCCAATGAAGGACACGGTGCCACGGTTCCCACAGCGTGCTGGAGCAACGTTTCCTGAAGGAACAAGGTTTCTTAATTTCATTTAATTATATTTCGTTTTGGCCCATTTTATTTTATTTTTTGTTGTTTCATTTGTTAGGTGTAGAAATTAATTCTTATTATATATCGAATTACCAATATTCTGTTCTCAACCTTGTCTGTATTATTACTAATCTATACATATATTATATAACCTTAGCCTTACCTGATGAGTAGTCTATGGATCTTATGCATTTATGACGTACAATTATACATATAGATAGCATACATAAAATATATATAATGTATATGTTGATTATATTCTACAATTATCATAACAATATTGTTGTTTGATTTTGCATTAGTGCACATGCATTCTGGTTATGTTTAGCATTTATTTATTATATTAGTTTATATCATAAATTGTTGTGCGAATATTTATTGCTTCAACATTTCTATCGATTAATTGTTTTTTTCTTGTTAATTTCACAAATTATATCAACTAGTAAATGTTATTTGGACTATATCTATCTTAGAGATTTCCGAGAATATGTAGAATGTCATTGTTTATAAAAAATAAGTTAATAAATTACAATTTTACACAGTTTTTTTGGAAATTTATCGGTGTACGAATACTTTCTACACCCACTGTATATACAAGAGTGTTTAATAATTACATTATTGTATTGTAGAATAACAATAAGCAAAATTTGATGGCTACTAAAATTAGTGTAGGTGCATTGCAATGACCATCAGGTTGAGACTTAGATTATATGTACTATAGTTATTAATAATATATATATTAGTGGTTTTCTCTTAATATCTCCTTAACGAAGCCCCATCCGACATTTTTGCAAAGGAAATTGTTGTTCAGAATCGTCTCAGCTACCCCCCATTTCCGGCTCCTCCCTGACTTTTGGGACACCCTGTATATATAATTGAATATAGAGATACTTCTCTACGTAGAGATAATTCGCCTTTATCTCTTATTTTCGTCAACTTCCTTTAATTTTCACACGCCCTACTTTAATTTATCTCATTTTATTTCGCTCTACTTTACTTCGTTTCCTAAAATTCACCCAAAAAGCCCGAGTGCACCATATTCGTTGGAAAAGTGATCATGTATATCCCTTGTCCCCTATCGACACCCAGAGGCCTCGAAAGTGAGGGATCCTCCATTTGCCGGCGCATTAAATCGTTATTCGATTGCGACTACGCGGCACGGCTGCGATTTGATAGGTTTCGATGACGTTGACGAGGGTGAAGAACGCCCAAAGTCCTAAACTCGCTGTGAAACGATCCGTTTGTACTCATTGTAGCGAGCGAGTATTTATAGGCAGACACATTTTTACTTGCCCGACGTGTGGCAGATTTATACGGCGCGGAGGCGACGCCAGTTTTTACGGCTCAATCTCTGTCGCCGCGGGGAAAAAAGCGTGTCGCGATTGTCTGGGATCTGGGAACTGGATAAAAATCGCGAGCTATCGCTACGACAACCCCCGCTAATTTACGCCAGCGATTCGTTCACTCGTGTACGCGATAGCAAACTATAATCGCGCGATACTGCGTTTGAAAACTAAATCAACCGGGCCGCTTATCGTGTTGATTAAACGTGGTAAATATTAGGTTGTCATCATTTTGCTCCATTACTATTACAATATTAGCATCTAAGAAATTGGGTTGTCTATTTATATAAATAGTGCCATACAAAATAACTGAATGCAAGTCACGGAAAAAAACTTTTGAGACAATCCAATATTTTAAACTCCAAGTTCCGGAGTTCCAAATGTTGCGAATGAAATGCTCTGTTCCGAGCATCGATCGACCATTAGAAATAAATTCGAATAAATTCTAAACGAATGAACCATGATTTTCCATCACCTTGATTTTCCATCAAGAATTCTCTAAATACATAATCAACCGTATGATTTGAACGCGTGATAAAAGAGAAAGGAAAGAAAAATGGAACAGAGCACAAGGTTTTTTTCAAAATTAGAGCTTTCTGGTTTCGGTAGGAGAGTCTCAACGTTGTAATCAACCGTACAAGCGGGCGCGACAAGCGTGGGCAGAAGTGACGCGTCATTTGCATAATCCGACTCGTTAAGCAATTAAGTTGTTCCGAGTTATTCGCGAGAAGTGCGCTCGGAATTTCTTGGACGGACGCCGCTTTTTGTAGCGTTTGGCCGCCCCCTCGGGGAATTTTGCGCTCACTTGGAGCTACTTGTTTTCGGGAACGTCGGGAATTCGTCTGTTCGTCGAAAAGTCGTCCAATTTCAAAGTAGAGAGACAGGGATCAATAATTGAAGCTTAGAGATAGGACTGAGACGTATTTTCATGCTCCGCGTACAGTTGTAATTTATTTATTTCTATTTAAACCGTTTGATTTGTTAGTATTTACATACGAATCGAGTAAGAGTGAATATTAGTGTGCCTATATGTATATAGAATATGTATATACAGGGTGGTCCACGCAATTGTTTCAAGTCATAACTCCGTTATTATTGCATTTACGAAAAAATGTCAAAGGAGAAAGACAAATGGTTCGAAGAGCACTATATCTGTAGGCCATAACATTTTTTTCAGATGCAGCAGTGCATATGCAATTAGCAATTGCATCAATTCTTTAAATAGAAATGCATATTTTTTTTTACACAGATCGATTCTTCTGTCCATTCTACGTAAAGAATGATTAGGGTACCATTGCAAAAAAATTATTAGTTCTCGAGATATATTAAAAAAATGTCTTTATTGAAGAAGATGCTCCAACGCTTCTCCATTACATTCTAAACATGTCTGATAACGTTTTTTTATTGTTTGTATAACTGTGTTTAAATGATCCGCATCACACAACATAAAAGTGTCGTACATATCTTGTTTCTCCCTGTTAGTAAAATACATTTTCTTGTATTTAGTGAAGTACAGTTACACTTATTCAAATTCTTAGTTTTCGTACTCGAGTTACGATACGTGAATTGCTACTGAATGATGAAATGCTTACTCGTACAAATCAGTTTCTGTTATGATAACAATCTCGAAAGGGTGTTTACCTTTACAAGCGTGTTTACCTGACTAGTCATGAAGCGTTTGAGCATCTCCTTCAGTAAAGACACTTTTTGAAAATATCTCGAGATCTAATAATTTTTTTGCCATGGTACCCTAATCATTAGTTACGTAGAATGAACAAAAGAATCGATCTGGGTAAAAAAAAAATATGCATTTCTATTTAAAGAATTGATGCAATTGCTAATTGCATATGCACTGCTGCATCTGAAAAAAATTTTATGGCCTACAGATATAGTGCTCTTCGAACCATTTGTCTTTTTCCTTTGACATTTTTTCGTAAATGCAATAATAACGGAGTTATGACTTGAAACAGTTGCGTGGACCACCCTGTATATGTATATACATCAAGTTTATTCATGTACATATTTATAATAAAACATTTATTTGGAAACATCAAAACTATTATTTAGTGTAGACTTTCTTCAATTGACACAGAGGGTATGAATACTTTTAAGATTGACTATATTGTTATAATAATGGACTTTTACTAATTATCCCGACAAATACAAATTATTTTTAGTTAATCGAATTACAAACCCAAATCGATTTCAGCTCACTTTTCATTGGTAGTACTGACTTCGAATTTTAAATCGTGTTATTTAACAACTATTGTAAGTTATGTAAGTAAAACTTATACTATTGTTTACTACACATATACGTTAATATAATACTTGATTATGTTTTTTTATATGTTTTATTAGAAACGAAGTTATGATGTTTCACAAAGTAAAAATCTCATAGTGTCCGAATATTAAAGTTACTCACTGTAGAATATTACCAAAAACGTGAAACCTCGCTTTGAGATCACTTCTTCGTGTCGATACGAATGAAAGGTCCTTGTCCATTTTCCAATCCGAGTTTTGGTTATCGTAATATAAGCATTCAAGGTTTTTGCGTTCGCAGCTACGCGTCGTCAGCTGCCTGGGACAAAATGGCGCACGCTGGAGGTCACATAATTAAACATAAACTGCTCATATCTAGGCCACAAAACTTCCGATTGCAAAATGGTAAAGAAATTTTTCATTTAGTTTCTCCCAAGGAATTCATACACAAAACTTCGTTTTTTATCGATAGCAATATCAGCTTTAATTGCGCCAAAGAATTCATACTACTTGCCATGATTAGACCTCGCCTTGCCAGTGACTTCAACCTGTCTTTTCAAACATAAACTTCTTATTATGTTAAGTAGAGTTTTTGCTAGTTCTAAAGCCATCTTTGTCATGCTTACTTTGGATGACAAGCTGGAATTTTTCCTACGGAGCTTCGAACAACCGTCTCTGTACGCACAGGAGTGTCGTTCGACGTCGACGTGCGCGTTGAAAAGAAAACGGAAGGGTGAACAATCGCGCAGGACGTGGTTACCACGCCATTAAGCTCTTCCTTTGTCCGACGTCGCGTCGATTTCCTAGCTCGACGATAATATCCGTGGCCAGAGATGATATCCGCGTCGGAAAGGCAGCGTGCGAAGAAATAGAACCGATGTCACCGTGTTTCTGATATGAGATCTTCGCCAAGAGACGCGGGGGGTGGCGAAGACGCTTACGGAATCGATGTGGGATAGAGTCGTATCCAGCTGAAACTTATATGGCCGTTAGAGTGAAGTTAAAGCCTCGTAAGACGTCGAGAAAGAAATACAATAAACATCGTGAACTGTGCAGTTGGCACTTCTTGGATATCGCGAAATGGATATTGGTAGGGAGTCATAAATTCTTCGATGCTTTGGAAAACATAAGGTAACATTCTCTAGAATTCGAAAAGAATATAAATTAACTCGTTGCGCTCGAGAGATGACTCTCGTTCACCACTAGGTTTGACGCAGTAAATCGGCCAACAATAATATTTGTTTAGATTTAATTTCTTTGGAACTCGAAGCGTCTATAAAATGGTTGTCGACAAGGTAAAGGTGACCTGATTAAGCTTAGCATTCGTGGCAATAGAATACTAAGAAATTAATTAGATTCTAGAAAGAAAAGGAGGACCTGATCGATAATGTCGAATACTGTGGGCAATGCAGTGCATTCTGTCGGTAAGACTCGGTAATGTAGAACACTGGTCAAAGAATTTATAAATAGAGTGTCCTACATTGTCAATAGGACTACCTGTACTATCGATAAAGTGCTCTGTACCACCAACAAAGCAACTTGTTATGTCATCGTAGTCATCAACTTACAGCATTAGACTATATAAAATCATATTAGACTAGAATATAGTACTGAAAAAGGCTCTCATCACAAACCCAAACATTAATAAACCATTTCCACGTTGTTCTTGTTTTTTTATCTTAAATATTCTAAATTGCATTTATCCAAGACGATGCTACTACAATATTAATAGAATTTCACGATACATTCCAGTGAGTTTCTTCCTTCAACGCGATAAGCCCTATCAGCAACAATTTTTGTATATACTAGCGCACGTTCGGGTTCGACGATCATTCATTGGAAGCCCCATTGATAAATTACATCAGAACGTGGCTGAATTTTACCGCAAGCGTGTTTAATCGCATCGTCACTTCCGCAATTTATACTTGTTCGAATGTAATTGTTCGATAACCCAGTTCGGCCACACGTCGCTCCCTGCCGGTGATTTGTTTTGTTTCCGATTTCCTGTTGATCCCCACCCAAGATAGCTGGGCCCTATTTAATCATAGCACCGGAAATGGAAGTCAGAAGTAAAAATTTGATTTCAACAACGGATAAGAAACAAAAGCAACTCACGGTTATTCATTCGCGACCTTTACTCAATAGGACAGTTCCGGGTCTCGTCGAAACGTTGCCAATTATATTATAAATAACTCAACGTTTCCCAATAGAGTTCACTTCACACAAGTTGCTTAGTTAATTAAATTCTAATATAGGAGTATCTAATAGATAATGTAGGGTACCGCAGGTAAAGCAGGGCATTCCGTCGGTAACGTTTAGTAATGTAGAACCTTGAATGATCGTAGGAGTTACCGATAGAGTGTTCTACGTTGCCAACAGACAAACTATTTTCTTCTTACCACGTACAAGTCAATGTCTTGTGAAAAGCTTCACAGACTCCTCAAGAAATGCATTATAGTTTCCAATTACACTTGACCATATACCGATAGCTTGCACTCTGTTAAATTTAACCTTGTACGATGTCATTTGTATATCTGTGGTAGTATGGGGAGTCATTTGAGTCGAGTTTACCCCTTGTAGGCAGTCTGCTCAGGGTCCCATGATACATGGGCCTTTAGCTCAGAGCCATGTCATTATCAAAAGATTGCTACCGCCGTTATGGAGGTCCTCAGGACGATATCTCGAGACACCAGCTTTCAACTATCACTAACAGCTTGGAAGAATGCCTCTGTGGACTCGTTTCAAGTGATTTCCCCTCATGCCCTTCTTCTTGCACCTTAGTATTACCAGAATCATTTAAATGTTGCGTACCCCTTAAAGCCATTTCGTAGTTGACTATGTTGCGATAATCGACACTCCGTTTAGCCTTGTGAAACGCCACTTGCGCACCCGTATCACCAGTCATCTCAATGATACGCGAATCTTCGGCTCATAACCGTGCTATTAACAAAGATTGCTACTGTAGCTGTTCGAGGTAGGCATTAAAAATAAGTGTGGGCTCCCAAGGACGATCCCTGAGGGCATTTCGAAACCGAATCTATTCCTAGCATCGAATATTTAAGGATTAGAGCTCCCCCTCTCGCGGATTCATTCAAACGATTGCTGCAAACAAATACGGGTGGGCGCGTTCAGAGCTGCGCTGTTAGACGACAGCGCGCGCTCTCGTTACCAAGCGTACGAGGGTCGAATAAAATAAATATACCCCGGCCACGTGCGTGCAAACGTTCGCTGGCGTGGGTCGAGGTCGGTTCAAGATACAGGATGAAATATTAACACCGCGACCCCATTGGTTCACTGAAGCCCGCTTCTGATCCGTGCACACCACCGTCGATCGTATGTCGCACGAGTCTACCCTGATTTATACATAGTGGGGGGAATTAAGGTAGCCGGATTAATGAATTGTGCTGTGGATGTCTTAGGTTTTCAGAAGTATGAGATAATAATGATAGTCACGGAGATGGTTTGACCTAGTGATTAAAGCTCTCCTCAGAGAAATAGAGGGATAGAGGGATAGTTTATGTCATTGTGGAGAGAGTTAGGTTGATTGGGGGAAGTATAGTATCTAAGTTTGAGGAAGTATGTGCAGGCCTTTTTTTCTGGTATCTGCCAGCAACTCGAGGTGTTTCTTAGCATTCTATTGCCATGAATTCTAAGCTATCTAGATTTGAGAATCTCGCCGACAAACATTTTATTGACACTTCGAGCTCCAAAGAAATTAAACCTAATGAAACTTAGGTATTGTAGATTTGCTACGTGAAACCTAATGGTGACTGAGTCACCTCTCGAGTGCAAAGGGTTAACACTAGTCTATGATGGATAGCTGAAGTGATGGTTTTCCCCTCCTGATGGAACTCTCTTCAGAGGAATAATCGAATTCAGGGTAGATGCACAAAATCAAATCATTAATGCAACCCTCGGGGGCTGTAGCTGTTTGATAGTAGCTACAGTACTGGATTAGCGATTCCGGGGTATCCGAGCTACATGGTGCAACAGACATGTAAAGAATGTAATGTAAGAATTTAACATTGATATAAAACAATGTAGATGTGACATGGAAAAAAGCACATGTGCAAAACTGGACCAATAGTTGCATTAACCGATACAAAACAGATTACGTATCCTTATAAAGTAAAGAAATAAATAATAAACAGATTATCGACATACCTATGAACCTGTTGTATGCAATATCATCTAACACAGTCGTTAGAATTGCAAGGCGTTTAAATTTTGATAACACTGTTGTATTCCGTTTGATTCGTTACTTTATTATTATTTAACAAGTACAACGTCGAGCGAAATTGAACGAAGTTAACAAAGGTATTCGCGTGGTACTGGCTGTAGATCCTCGTGTTGAGACGGTTCGGACAATTCTCTAGTTCAAAGAGAAAAGCAGTGGGCACACCTCATTACGCGCACCATATCTACGGCTGACGCGTAATTTGATCCCACAGTAATGTCTCCATAACTGCACAAATTTGTCTACGATAAATGCACAGAATCCAGCACTTTTATTTAGGTAAATATTTCATTTGAGCGCAGACGAGACTCCTGTAGTTTTTCTGTTAGATCAGTTTCCAAAAACGAAGAACCTTAAAAACCATTAAATTTTATGTTTAAAATATTTTAAATATCTCTTATGGTTTCGGAGATACAGTAATGTAGGAATTCCGGGGACTAATATCAAAACACTTATACGCTTCTACAAAAATTCTTTATTCTTCAAACTACTCACGCTCGCTTCTCCTTACATTCTAACATTCATCCTTACGCTCGCTCACCGTCTCTTGTATTTCCTGTCTCTCTCGCACTCATTCTTCCTTGCTCTCTGTTTCCAACCTTGCCAATTCATACAATCGTTTGCAAACATTCCATCTATCATGCTTCCTGATTCGCGCTTTTCAAACATACACCCATGCACACCTCATTACACGCACCATATCTACAGCTGGCGCGTAATTTGATCCCACAGTAATGTCTCCATAACTGCACAAATTTGTCTACGATAAGTGCACAGAAACCAGCTCTACCGCATAAATCATTCTGCTTCCCACAGTCGCATCCGCAATATCGAGCACGAGTGTTCCGTAAACATTCAACTCGCGGCCTTCGATCCGCGCTTTCTTTGAGCAATATTTACATTCGTTGCGCAACGTCGGCGATAATTAAAGCTTCCAGCGGTAACTTAAAAGGGAGATGCACTTCCTGAACATAAATTCGTTCTCTCAAATAACAATTGTCTGGACCTACCTTTCAAATATATTATGTCACCCTCTATGCGTACCTTTTCGCTAACAGATCGACTCTACCGAAGTAATTAGAGTCGTAGCGGTCGTAACGTTCTCGTCCAGCCCGAGTCTCGAACCCGAACGACTCCGCGACCTCTGGAAACAATAGGAACCCAGTCGGAACGTCCACCTACGCTCGAATAAAGGCTTCTTCGCCGGCTGGGACCACGCGCGGAGTTTATAAAGCGGGAAATACGGCTGTGTTTATCGCAGTCGGGATCCGAGTTTAGATCCGCGCCGCGACTGATGCCGGGGTGCACTGACCAAAAGACAACAACGTCCAAGCTCCGTTCTTTAAACATAACGATCGCGTCGCGGTGGTCAGTGAACCCCCTTCTTCATCGACAGGATGTTGATCCTAAGGAGCACCTCGACCTGACCCCCTCTTCCCCACTCCTCCGTTCACGTGTTACGCCCTTTGTGCGACGGGGAATTCAAGTTTGCTCGATTCGAACCTCCGTCAGAATTGGACGTTCATTATAGACAGATCAATTGTGCCGCAGGATTAGCGTGACGCCTGATAAACAATCGGACCGTGCTATTTAGGCTTCGCAGCTTCGCTTCAACTGGCGCCCAAACACGTCGGGCTTCGAGGCATTCGTAACGTGGCTTCCGCCTACTCTGTTAATTGCTATTTGGGATTGCCTGGACCGTCTTCTCGAAACGGGTCGCCTAGTAATGTAATCTTGAGATTAGGAAGATTGATTTATCGTATCGGGAAGGATGTTGGAAATTTTAACACGTTGGCTGGCAGAGTAGAAGTCGTGATAACTTGTACAGAGTTAAAATTTTCTCTCGAAACTATTGAAGATTAGATAATCTGACGGTTGTTCTAGTATTAGATACGAATTTTTCAATCCATTTTTAAATCCATTTCAAACGAATTTTAATCTACCTTAACCGAAAGTGGAACAATAATCGTAAATCAATATTTTTACCGCAACTTTCAAACAAACCCATTTTACATCTACGATTATATACAATTTTCATTCTCAAAAATATTCTGTTTTTCTTTTTCTTTTTAAATAGAGGCTTTAAGTCGCATCGACTGCATGGTCATTAGCGACGAGGATATTTCATATTTTGTGGAACAGGTTGGTGTCTCTCAAATATTTGATGGTGTTTTGTACGTGGTCTTGAGGAGTTAGGGCTGAGTCTGGTTTTAATAGTAGGCCAATCGGTAGAGAATTAAAACAGCGTTTTTGTGACAAAACTAGTAACAGCAAATCGATTGTGCAGTTACATAAAAGGAGATGCGTAGATTAATAGGTATATATTTTTCACTCCTAACTCTGTTCCGTTTTCTTGTTATTTACAATTTAATGCTAAAAAATCGTGATTATTGTCGTTTTTTGCTTATAAATTTTAAACTAATGCAGCAATATCAATGCTCCAATGAGATAAAATGTAGGTGATGAAAATACCTACAGAATGAGACCTCAAACATCTCGATCGGATAATAAGGAACGGAGAAAAATCTAGAAAACCGGAAAATTCGGCGTTTTTTCAAAAATTCGTATCTCCGGCATTTTTCAAACTGAAGCGCTGGCCTTTTGGGAACAAGTAGTGATTGATATGTTCTTTATGTGTGCAAAAAGCGGGGATTGTCGTCTTTCGGCATCATATCTTCGGCATTCGAATATTAGGTGCTTGGTTGTTGTTTCGATGTTGCAGAGGTCGCATTGTGGAGAGTCTCTTTTTTTTATTAAGTATTCATGTGTTATTTTCGAGTCATAACTACTCTTTCTTTTCTGTTCAAGTTCTTGTTCAAAATCTTGTGGAATCTCGTGGATTTTGGTTGTTTGGGTGGAGGTCCATAGTTTGTTCCATTCATCTCTTGCTATTGTCTGTGTTGTGTTTCAGATGTCTTGGTTCGGGATGGGTTTATTATTTAACTTTTGTAACCTCGCCAAATTCATGAATACTGTTCAGATTTATTCTTATTAATGCTTTACCTTGGAAATTAATTTTTTAAAATTCCTTAATGACAAGCCCTGTCATTACGTGAGATCACAATACCTTTTAGAATTTAAACATATACTACATTAAACAGAGATAGTATATTCACATAAAATCGATTTGCAGAAAACAATCACTTTGGTTTGTATAAATTCTATATTAGAACAAAAAGAAAATTCGTTTAAAATTCCTCCCTCAAGAGGTTAATTCATTGACTTATGGAGGAGCGACAGGAACTTAAAAATTGAATTCTGTTACTAAAAATATATCTCAATATCATAATATAGTAAATATAGTATAAGCGTAATATTATTAAAAATAGATCCGAGAGGATTTTCTTGAAAATTTAGGTGAAGTTACGAAAACAAGCACCCACGACTAATGTTAGCTTGTTTTTAAAAAAGAACAGGGTCGATAAGAAACATTCCAAAATTTTGTTTATACTTGCCCGCGTAGTTTACATTTTGCACTCGAACCAATCCAGAAGATGAATCATCTTGATGCAAGAGATAGACCAGACGGTTACATGTTTATTGATCACTCCACTTCAGACGTTCGAAAGAATCTCTTTACTTTTCTCTGAATTTACTCGAGAGTTTAGTGGACTTGTGTTAAACATATATTCCCATATATTAAACGCAGAAAAGGCTTTTGAGAAAGATACATCCTTTGTGTCTTTCCAAAGTTTTAAAATGAAAGCAACACCGGACTCTTGCGGTTTTTATTTGCACAGTTACGACGCAGCGATTGAAATTACCATTCGTTAAGCCACGTTATGGCCGCTTCAGCCTCACGTTCCGCGTGCCTAATCGTGCGCAGCACGGTAAAACCGAGCAGGCAATTAGAAATCTACCGATCGCCATCGTTGTCTCTGAAGACTATAGCTTCCAGTATGATTTAACGGTTACTCTGATCTGAATGTTTCCATGGCAAGAACTAATTGAAATCGTCTATTAACTCTCACATCGACTAGTTCTGTGCTATAGGAGACGAAAATACTTGACATCTTTCCCAAATCTGTTTTCAGATCAACTTTCCATTTATGTTTGAACCAGGTCATTCAATCTGATCAGATCTTCTAGATTCGAGTGTAAAAGGTTGGCGATCGAAATAGGTCTCTTCAAATTAACGTTGAGATTTGGATTGATCAAGCTCTGTTCCCCTTTTGAACGTGGTAGAACTTGCAGGTGATCATTTAAGAGAGTATCATCTATCATCCGTGCCTCTTACTTGTAATTGTGATGCCCAGTTCAATCCGATACCTCGATATCGTCGACAAGAAATAGGGTATCACTTCATATTATTTAATTAAAGACCGACGTTCACGGAAAACAATACTTTATTATAAAATTCGACGTGCCGTTAGAAAACTTGTCTGCGCGCGGTGAAACTGATAACTGACTGCTGGATGGAAAATTAGAGTCTTTTATGGATTTCGGAAACTGAACTTTGGGCTATGACTGGAAAAAGAGTTTGGAAACTGAAGGGTCGGGAATGATTAACGGTGAAAGTTATTGTTTTGGTTAAAGTAAAGATTTAGAAGAGGTCAGGAATGAGTAAGGGAAAATACAGTGGGTGTAGAATGTATCCGTACACCGATCAATTTCCCAAAAAACCTTTGTGTGGAATTGTAGTTTCTTAATTTCTTTTTTTATAATCAATGATACTTTACATATTCTCGGAAGTCTCTAAGATATATATAGTCCAAACAACATTTACTAGTTGATATAATTTGTGAAATTAACAAAAAAATGCGAAAAGTGGGTAAAAGTATAGAAGCAATAAATATTTGTACGATTCTTATGACGAACTATTTACAGTAGAGTTTGTAACGTAAACACATTAGTTTATTGCTTCGTACGAATTAGAAAACATCAAATTTCCAGTAAAGTACTTTTAAAAAAGGGTCTAATAGAAGAATGGAAGAAGATCCCACTTCTTATTAACTTCTAACTAATAATTTAGTTAATTTAATGCTTAGAAGAGTTGCAATAATTATAAAATCAAAAAGAAATCCCACGAAGGAAGTATTATATACTTATAAATTAATGTAAATTTCTTTTCTTTATAACAAAAGTTTTAAAAATTAAACAGTTGTGCGAATACTTATTGCTTCAACATTTCTATCGATTAATTGTTCTTTTCTTGTTAATTTCGCAACTTACATAAATAACTATTTTTTATAGCTATAGAGAAATATGTATAATGCCACTGTTTATAAAAAATAAGTTAATAAATTACAATGTTACATAGTTTTTTTTGGAAATTTATCGGTGTACGAATACTTTCTACACCCTGTACTACTACTGTACTACTACTGTATCGTATTTACTGTCAGTGTATAACATAATGAATGTTTTAGACCTCTCTTAAGCTACCAGGACCAAATCAGCAGAATCATATCGGACTTAGTGGAATATTTAGTACTTATTTTGTATTAATTTGTATCACCAAAAAAATTTTTGTACCTCGTACCGTATTCGAAAAAATCGTGGCGCTTCTAGCTTAATATTAATATTACGATTTTCTAGAAAACGGTAATAGGTACAAAATTTCTTTTGATGGTGCAAATTAGTACAAATTCACTACTGAATGTATTCGCTTTGATTTTTTCATTTATAATAATTTTTAACATTTTCAGTCACTAGCTTAATATTAAGCTAGCAGCGCCACGATTTTCTTGAAAATGACACGAGGTACAAAATTATTGTTGGTGGTACAAATTAGTACAAAATAAGTACTAAATATTCCACTAAATCCGATATGATTTTGCTGATTTGGTCCTGTCAGCTTAAGAGAGGTTTTAGAACGTATCGTGTCGATATAACAGCTTCTTCAATGATTCTATCGTCCCAGAACGCGGTGGTCAGTTGTTGTTTGCTTCTAATTATTCCAATTAAGGTCATTCGATAGTAAAGATGTTGCATACGAATGAATACTTAATAATCTTCAAGGACAGCTTCAGACAAATGACCTTAATTGGCCAAGCCATTCCAATCCATTCAGGTACGCAGGTGTTATCGAAACATAGAGTACCTTCCAATTCCAATTATTCCATTAGATTCACTCCCGTGATCAAAAGCACCAAGTTCTAGTTCAAATCAAACCCAATTTTCATACTAAACCGCGTCCGCCAATCAACACGAATCTCGAAGGCCAGAGCTTTCGTCCCGATTTACCGGCTGCAGAATTCCAAAGGCCCTCGGTATGAATATTACTGCAGCGCTTATTGAAATTGACCATTAAACCTGCCCATAGACGGGACAAAAATAATCGACGTCGCACGACGCCGTAAGTGGCAAGGCCAAGCGTTGAGATCCCGGATGCTGAGGCGAATTTCGCGTCGATTACAGGACGTAATCGTCGTCACGGGCTGCTTTTCGTTTTTCCAAAGGGTTACGCGCGCCAGGGGATCGGAGAGCAACCGGTTCTCTCCAGGCTCCTCGCATTTGTATGCAACGGGGCAGGTGAAAAGACGACATTTCTGTTATTTTTTTTCCTCTTCTTTTTTTCTTTTGCCGAGCAGGGAACGTGGTCGTGCCAGACCGCAAGAGATACGAGGCCACGCATGTGCGACTAACTAAATTATAATGATTCCCATGACGGTGGCCGATTCCTCCTCGAATACGAAACCGCGCGACTAGTACTGAATACGAATGAACACGGTCACGTAGACATCATCCGTTGTTCTGTCCTCGAACCGGGGACCGTTATTGTGTTTAACTCTTCGTGGAACGGGGAATAATAGTCCTGTAAGGTCTGGAGAACGGATGCAGGAAGATAGTCTGGAGGAAAGTCTTCTTTACTCTGTTTGGACAGGCATTTTTCAAAGGGGAAAAATGCAAAGAGGTTCTTTATGTTAGATTCGTGGTGGGTGGTATATTGAACAGGAAATGGGATAATCCAAGACAGAGTCTTTAACTCATAGGGTAATATTGGATTTAGGATTGGAGGTTTAAAGTCAAATCTACTTGAGACTACCACAGAGACTTTTAATACGTTGGAGCTCTGCATTGCTGAGATTACCAACAGAACGCTCTACATTACCAATAGAGTACTTCACAATACCGACCAGACACAAAATCATCGAATGCATTAAGAAATCTTCACTCGCGTCTCCTTGTATTAGCATCGTAACTATTTGAAACTATCATAGAGGTTGCTAGAGTTCTAGAACTAGAGACCTTTAATAAATTGGATTTCTGCATTACAGAGCCTTACCGACAGAACTCTTTAAATTACAAACAGAACGCTTTACATTACCAACAGAGTATTCTACCATACCTATGGAACACACGATCATCGAATACATTATAAAATCTTCAGAGCCTACTATAGATTAAAATGCAACTGCAGTATTGAATTTGAGTTTGAACGAGGGACCATTACCTCTGATTCAGGGAGGAAAACGAGATTACATACCGACAGACAGGGAAAAAAAGGATCTGACCGATTAATTAGCCCAGGAACGTTCGAAAATTTCCTGGTTCCGGAGGGTGCGGGCCACGAGAGGCTTATTGGAAGCTTTGCTATTTTATGGGCCACCTGTTAGACCGTCCACCGCTCCTCCTCCCTGCTACATCCACCTTCCTTCGTGTTTCTACAACTTTCAATGCGATTTTTAGCAATCGGCGAGGAATTACGTTTCCAGATTTCTTGGAAATCTACGCAGGCTCTTATTGAACAGCAAAACATATCTAAAACAAGGATTCGTAATCGCACTTCATCGAATACCTCATAAATGGATGCATAGGTAAAGAGTTTTTCAACAGCTTAGAATGTTGTTTTTGATTGTTGCTTCTATTTAGTTGGCTAAATATCGTAAACAATTATATGTACTTTACACGTGATTACAACATACAATTACATACATACTTGAAGAGTGCAATAATAATTGTCAACAAATATTCAATTAACGACAAAGCCAAAGCCATAAAAGCGTTAAAGAAAGAGAATCGTAAAGCCCCTTTCGGAAAACCCCGTTACAAATATCACAATCAAGAACTATACTAAGTTCATTTCCCATTAACGCCACCATAGAGCCAACAACGTTAAGAACTCTTAAACCACAAAAATCCAGAAGCTGAGAGTCTTTTAAATCTCAAAACTTGTAAACAATTAATATTAAGAACTATACTAAGTTCATTTTCCATAAACACAACCACAGAGCCAACAACGTTAAGAACCCTTAAACCATAAGAACCCAAAAGCTGAGAATCTTCTAAACCTCAAAAATGATAAACAATTAATATTTCCAAAAATGCTAAACCAGAAATAAACCTTTTCTCGTTTGAAAACAGTATCAGTGTTCCAAGTACGTCGGTCCCGTGGGAGTCGAACGATCCAGCAGCGAAGATTACCCAGAACCACCCTAAAAGCCCAATAATCAACGTCCCCCGACGTAGCTCGACCGAGAACGTATTTAAAGTCCAAGATCTCAATATCTCTCGCGTCCTCGAGCACGAGTTTCGCGCATGGCTGCCTTCCGTGGTTCATCCCCCTAAAATCACGTAACGAGAAAGGTTAAGCGAGCAGGTCGATTATTCCA
Organism: Hylaeus anthracinus; assembly: GCF_026225885.1. Taxonomy (NCBI): domain Eukaryota; kingdom Metazoa; phylum Arthropoda; class Insecta; order Hymenoptera; family Colletidae; genus Hylaeus; species Hylaeus anthracinus. The sequence continues at coordinate 13,507,368 of NW_026534330.1, read as the reverse complement.
AGGTGGCAGCGAGGGATGGTTCGTCCAGGTCAAGGGTAGAAATGTTGACCGGAATTATCACGCCAGTTTAACGACAGGACGCACCGTCTTGGTGAGGTCTGGTAGGTGGAGAAGGTCAGGAAAGAATGGCGTATTCCAGCCCAGGGGTTTGTCATTTTCTACGCAGACACCCTCGAGCCAGCAGGAAAACGGCTCCCGGTCTCGTGCAACCAATTCCACTGTCCCCTACGAGTCGCATAGGGTAATACAATATATATATATGTATATATATATATAACGTGTAGAAGAGGGTGTCTCCTAGCAACCCTATATCTTCTCACCCCATTCTCTAAGCTTCGCCCTAAAACACCCTAAATCCGTTGCACGCCGCGGCTGCCAGCCGACACCGAGCGAAACTTTCGTTCATGTTTTCGCGGCTCCATCTACGTGCCAGGATGCAGTTTGTAGTTTCACTGTTCATCCCCCCTACCTCCCGCGATACACCGAGGCGTGCCCGAAGATCATCTACCGGGTTACGTTGAGCCAAGTCGACCTTAACCCGTCATTTCAGGATGCGTGGAGTATTTTTGGAGCGATACCGTAGACGGAACAGTGTGGGATTTTACTTAGATGATCTGGGAGGGAGGTATTTTAATCAAGAAAGGGACCGAAAGAATAGTTTTTCTATGGAGAAATATGTGTTGGGTGGTCTGGATTGTGTTTTGGGTATCGAGATAAAATTCTGTTGTGGTACAGTGAATGTTTCTGGTAATGTAGACCACTCTGTGGATAGTGTAGGTTGCTGGCAATGTAGAACACTCTGTCAATAAGCCCTGCATCGCCGATCCTTACCTACAGAATCCTCTACATTACCAATAGACTCTCTACCGTATCGATGAGGTACACCGTCATCGAATATATTAAGAAATCTTTACATATTATTCTCTACAAGTAACAGTAATATCGTAGAATCTTCTACAGGCGTTTAAAAACGTGTATTTTACCGGCAGTGTAAGCCCCGTACGTAATAAAAATATTCTTGCTTTAGTTAAACTTCGAAAACTTGGATGACAGTGTACGTTATCCTACCGTATGACCCAACAAATAAGAATCAATTTTCGATCGGACACCCTGTACATGAGCCGTGCACGGCAGTGTTCGAAGGGGATGGTGTTTGCACGCGCGTTTGCAGGGGGTTCGAAGAACGGGGGAAGGTTGGTCTCGCGAGCGCCGAGCGTGTCAGGATTTCCCCTTTCTTCACGCTGGCACAATTATCATGATCGTTAATTTCGCTCCGTCGGTGTTCCCGCTTGTAAACCATAACCGACGCCCATCCCGCCGTTACATTGTTACACCGGTAGTCCCACTTTAGACGTTTTCAGTCTTTCCTGCTCTTCTGGGTATCGCTGTGGCTCTTGCGAGTCCGAAACGATCGATAGAATCGTGCGTTTCGTTCCTGTGTGTCTGCCTCCGTCCACTACTGTCCTGAACGCTTTCGTGTTTGGACGTTCGCATTGTTGAACAGGCTAACTACGACTATTCGAACACCCTCTGTTTAGACAGGGCTCTGTCCGCCACGGCTGCCCATCGTGTCGCGTCGTTTTTGACTCGCTTCTTTCGGGGAGACTCGGAATAGATTCTGTGATTGGAATTTGAGGGGATTCGTCATCGTTCGTGAGAATTTTGGCATGAACCAAATGGTCGATTCGGTTAGAAATCTTTAGGAAGTGAAATATCGTAAGGTCTGATCGACGTTAGTAAAGTAAAATCAAAATTGATTGACAAATTTATCGACTTTGGGCTCTACATTACCGGTATGGCGATCTGCCTTGTCGCCCAAGTCGATATGGTAGAGTATTCTGTTGGTTACGCATTACACTCTGTTGGTAAGTCTCGGTGAGGTAGATTCCAAGGTGGTACTTACTAACCAAGTTCTCTGCTTTACCAAGCCTTAAACCAAAGCCTGCTCAACCAAATCTATTTTACACATTGACCCTTTGCACTCGAGGCCTTTTTCTCTGGTATCTATCAGCAACTCGAGATACTTTCTTACAATTAGTATTCTATTGTCAGGAATGCTAAGCTTAGATGGACTTCGAAAATGAGATCTCTAATTTGAGATTTGAAAATCAGGTCACCTTTGCCTCAACGACAATCATTTTATTGACACTAAAGGAAACCTAGTGGTGTCTGAGAGTCACCTCTCGAGTGCAAAGGGTTAATTAATACATTGATTACCATGTTATGGTCCTATATCCACTGTTACCATCTAAATTTCACAACAGCGCCGTCAGCAAAAGAGAAACTATATAACAATAAAATTTCAAGAAACTCTGTGTCTACCGCGTAGTCATATAACTTCCACATCGCTATGAGTTGAAAAAAATGTCCCTCTTTAAACACAGAACGTTTGTTCGGGGTTATCCGCGTAAGTGGATTGAAATCTCTCGCGTAAGCCTCGCCGCGGACGCCAGACGACGTTCGACGGCGCTCGTCTGGACGTGTCCCCTTGCCCGCGACGGGCAGTTTCCATCGACGGAGGATTGATCGTTGGCTAACGCCAGCAAGAAGAAGCCCGCCACGTTCTGAACACGGGGGCGATTCGGTTTGCTCGTAAATATTTAATGGGGATTCGCGGCGGGAACCCGCGTAATGGTCGATGCTTGAAAAGCAAACGTGCGTTCGAGCCTGTCTGTACGGGCACGCATACACGCGTAGAGGCGCGGCGTCGTTCTACATAATGGAGAGCAGTGAAGAATAGCCCGCAGAGAGTAATAGTTTCGCCGATATGGGGTGGTTGAATCGTCTCTCAGTCTCGTGTTCGCTGTGTTATTTTTTCCCCCCTACTCCCGGCCAAAAGCGGTTTCTTTTCGTCTATTGCCTGGGAACATTTGGCACCGTGAATGGACGGAAGCCACCAATGCGTTTTAACGTCGATACAACCGGCTGACTCTTCTCTTTTCAGAGAGTTTGCTCTTCCTTGTGGTCGTACGCTTCCCGTTTCTCTGTGTCTGGCGTGATTCGCTCTGCGGGAAGTGGCTTCAAGCGTTGTGTTTGCTGAAACTACGAAGGATATTTAGCGAATTAGAGACAGAGCGGTTTGAACAGAAGCGAGAGTATTCTGTTTGGTATAAGCTTAGTGGATTAGTGTATCTGCAAAAGGTTAGTTTTGTACTAAATCGTGACTTCGAGTGGATGTAACCATTAGCAAATTGGTGGTAGGCTCCTTAAAACATGTCAGCGAGATGAAGGAATGGATAACTGTCGATAAGATAATGTATTCTGCTGGTCGTGTAGTACACTCTGTTGGTAAGTCTCGGTAATGTAGAATCAAAGGTGGTACTTTCCAGTAGGACCTCTGCATTACGATTGCATTGCCTTACGAACAGTGCCCTACATTATTGAGTCCTTATCGACAATGTGGCCTACTAAACCAACAGAGAACACTACGGAATAGGTAATAATGGCACGATTCAGTTGGTCCAATGCAGAGAGGGGGGTATTCATATTCATAAATACGCGTTATAAATATGAATATGAATAAATTCACATTACGCAGGTTTGAGGAATATGAATACGAATAAATTTATGAATAAAAATGTGAATAACGAGTTATTCATATTTATATAGCGCGTTGTTCACACTTTTATTTATAATTAACTCTTCGTTAAATAACGTTAATCACTTACTTACATTGTTTACTATCCCACACAGAATCGTTTTCACTCCAACCAAATGGGTAATTACAAAAATTATGTAATTTATGCAAATAAAACAATCATTGTTGTTACTATTATAAAAAACATTATAGTTGTGTTAATAAACACGTATACGAAACTCTGGAATATGTATAAGCACCTTGGATAATGAATTAATGACACACTTTCATTAAGCGAATTGTAAACCTCCCTTAAGCTGGCAGGACCAAATTATTGTTTGTGATACAAATTAGTACAAATAAGTACTAAATATTTCACAAAGTCGGATATGATTCTGTTGAATCGATCCTGCCAGCTTAAGAGAGGTTTACAATTTGCTTTATCGATCAGTAATTAATTTATTAATTAATTTTTTTCTCCCTGTATCATTATTTTTATTCGGTATTCTTACAAACAAAAGGTGTTTATACATATTCCAGAGTTTCGTATACGTGTTTATTAACACAACTATAATGTTGTTAGTGATTAACGTTATTTAATGAAGAGTTAATTATAAATAAAAATGTGAACAACGCGCTATTTATGAATAAAAATGTGAATAACGAGTTATTCATATTTATTTTCACAAATCCGCATGATGTGAATTTATTCATATTCATATTGACGAATATGAATACCTCCATCTCTGTTCCAATATGTCTCGCGTTTCTAATTCGTGAAATACCAGTATCAAGCTACAAGTAATTGAAATAGTTCTTCTCGTAAACGACAAGAGTTCACAGCGCTTGAGCAACGAAGAGGCGTGCCACGCCATCAAGATTTTGATCTACACTTTAAACAAAACGCTCACGCGAGCGGAAGCATCAGTTTATTCTGTCATAACTGTCTGTCTGCGTTCATGTTGCCCTTTACGTGCTTTATTGCTATAATTATCGGCCTCGACTTTTGATCAGGTTAACCTTATTACTCCACTTAAGAACTTTAGGAAAGTTCTTCTGTTCTCCCGAATACTACAAACTTTTGGAGATAATGAATTTGGGAATTCTCATGTGTAGATTGCCTGGGATGAGAGACAACATATACAGGATGAGCTTAAATATATTCGTACGAAACTAGCTTGGTTGAAATGACTTTGTTTATCGTTTATATACTATATATTGATGATTTCGCACATAAACAATTTGACACGACTATCATTATATTTCTCGGGAAGGAGGAGAAAAATCTCGCCCTTCTCTTAGTCACAAAGTTACCCCACGGAGTTCTACCCTCGAAGAATCGAATCCAAGGAAAACAAGCTGCCGTCGGACCAAACAGAGATTCACCTTTATGGAAATGCCCGCGGAATCGCTTGGCACGCAAATATTTGGCAACCACGTCCGAGCTCCCATTAATTTCCACCCTGTTTCCAATTCCGCCAAGACGTCTCATCTCAGCCCTGAAACAGCCGCTGATCAGCTACCCTCAAACTCTTACTCGCGACCATTGCAAACATTTGGAGCAACCCCTGGGAATTTTCGGTGCTCCTTGCGCGAGGGAGGCAGTGCTGGATGCCATTTCTATTCGAATGGCGAGAGGCTAGGTCAGTCGCAATTTTTAAGGGCTAGTATGTATACATATACTATTCTATTGGTTATGTAGTACTCACTTTTGGTAAGTCTCGGTAAGGTAGAATCCAAGTTGGTACCAACAGATCGCTCTGTATTACCATTACATTGCTTTACCAGCAGAGTTTTCTGCATTACCGAGTCCTTATCAACAGAGTGGCCTACTATTCCAATAGAGCACCTTACAGACTAGTTCATAGTCTCCCAATGAACTTGTTTCAATATTTCTCGTCCCCCTAACACATCAAATACTAGTCTTACGTTACAGGCAATTGGAATACTGATTATTTGACTATGATTCTATCCAGGAAACAGACCTCTTAGTAATCGTAGTCGAACTAGTTTTATTCCTCGACACAAAACCTCCTTCCCGCGACACCCCGGCGTGCACAATGATTTGTATGTTGCTTTTGAGGTAGCAGATGCCACGTCTGCTGAAACATCATGCCGGTTCGGTTTAATCTATTTACACTTCGGTTTTATACCGAGTCGTATATTTTCCTTCGTGCACGCGCACGTCGTCTAAGTATAGTTCGTGAGATTCCGTAAGGTCGACAGTGGTTTTCGTGGTTTTTGCGTTGGGCTACGTTCGTGATACGCGAGCATTTATTATCGTTGGATAAGTTACGGTCGCCTGGTTCAGGGTTGGAACTTGTGCCACGTGTCTTCCCTCGAAAAAGCTTCGGTGTGAATTAGTGCCGCACGAAAATTCAGTTTACAAAGCTTCAAGGCTGGAATATGAGCGCCGATACTTCGAAGTTTTAAGGCTCGATCTTGGAGGTTGAGTTATCAACGTTTTTTCAAATACTCAACATTCGAAGCTTGCATATAAAGCTCGAGTCTTCGAAGCTTTGAAATTCAACATTCGATGCTTGAACATATAAAGCTTTAGATCTAAAGTTTTTAGGTTCGAGTTTAAAGCTGTACACCTCAGAAACTCAGTTCTGGTTAAAACTTGAGCTTTCGAAGCTTTAATGTTGAATTTTGGAGACTGATCCCTCGAAGTTTGCAGATAAAGCTTGAGCTTTCAAAACTTGAGATGTCAAACTTGGAGCTTTCAAAGGTTTAATGTTCAATTTTGGAGACTGATCCCTCAAAGCTTGCATATAAAGCTTCAGCTTTCAAAACTTGAGATGTTAAACTTGGAGCTTTCAAAGGTTTAATGTTCAATTTTGGAGACTGATCCCTCAAAGCTTGCATATAAAGCTTCAGCTTTTAAAACTTGAGATGGTAAACTTGGAGCTTTCAAAGCTTCGAGCTTCCAGATCGTGTCTCGATAGCTTTGAGGCTCAACCTTAAAGTGTTCAACGTTTACCTAGAAAGCTAGTCCTCAAAGTTTTAAAGCCAAGCTTTTAAAGTCCGAGTCTCCAAAGCTTGCATGTAAAGCTTGATGTTCGAGGCTAAAGGGCTCCAACCTCGATGCCTATTTGAAACACCGGCGTGAATGAAAAAGTCCCCGTGTTAAAGAGAATAATATCCATTTGGTAATCATGGAAGTGGCGTTGCGTAGCGAAAAAAATTTCGTTTGAACAGCCTCCCCCAGGGCAACCGGCATTTCCTTGCGCTTTTTCATGTTCCCGATAGCGGCAACGCGATTCGTTTCCACCCTTTGCTGACGATACGCCATGAGATTGGGTTTTGCGACGCTATTTGCGAAAATCCACTTACAATGGAAATTCACCAATTTTCCCGTGTAACGCCCTTTTAAATGGCAGTCAAAAGACGCCGAACGCCGATGGCAGTCGTCGATCGGCCGATAACGTAGCGATAACCGCTAGGTTTATGGTGGAGGCTGGTGTACCATGAAATTTATTATATACGATCTCAATTATTAATTTCTATAGGGTATTTCGAATGCACAATTTTCGAATCGAGGCAATTTAATTTGGGTTTGAAAATTTTTGATATTTCGAGTCCCTATAAAATGACGTAAATATTAACTTTCTGGATTAAAGAATTAAGTAGAATAATTATTGTCCTCCTTACCGTTATATATTCTTTTATATTAGAATGATCATGTTGAGGATGGAAAAGAAGGCGAGACACACACACACACACACAGGTTTAGGTTACATAAACCTAAGTGAAGAACACAAGTTTATTTACATCTATAAACTATATAAATGAAAAGAAATAAAGATAATAAAGAAAGAGTCTTTTGCAAACCTAGATCGGTATCGGTGAAGCAAGAAACAATCACAGGCGCCATCTATTGGCTATAAGTACAGCGAATCAGGGATGATGTCGAAACAATTTTAACAGGTCAATAACACATTCTGGATTATCAAAAATTCAAATACTCAAAGTCTCTCTGAAAAGAGTAAACATAGTACAGGATTCCAGATGTCAATGCGGTTATCTGATGGAAGACATAGATCACGTTCTCTGGGACTGTTCCTGCACACAAACGTATAGAAAAGAAATGATTCGTGAATTAAAAGCGAGAGATCTGAATCCACCATATACAATAGATATGTTCCTAAAAGGGCCTGACATTTCGAACCTCAAAATCATCGACAAATTTATGTCACAAAATAACTTAAAACTGTGATCACTTTTACAATGTCCAAAGCAAGTACTTTATACTTTCTGACAGCACACTTAGAATAAGTTAGACATAGTAATAACAAAAAATATATATAGGGTGAGTCTTCTAACGTGACGACCTCAAATAAATCATAAGGTATTTGTTGTTTGACAAAATGTTTCAAACAAAAGTTGCATGGTATCTAGGGGGACATACAGTGATGTAATCTGTTTTTCATTACCTTACTTTTTTATTGAGATATTAGGGTCACCTTCAGTTTAAAGTTTTCTAAATGGAATGTCTAATATTTTTTTTCGAATTCGGATAAATCATCAAATTTTGCGTAAAAAAGTATTACATGAAGTGAGACTTCAAATGAAAAATTACTGTGATATTTATACAAGAAGTTTATGGGCAATAGCTACTAAGTTTGAAGTACGACATCCTTCGTTATTCACAACTTTGTGATACCTTTTTAACCGACTTCGAAAAGGAGGGTTACTCAATTCAACATGTATATTTTTTTTTTACGTTTCTGTAGATTAAAATTGCCATGTTCTTTGAGTCTTCGACTAAGCCTTAAGAAGGTAAAATGCGATGACTGATTTCGATCAGGATACTTAGCTTGGTACAAGATCTTAGCTCTTATCGCATTTTTTTCACACGCAGCATAAACAATTATCATAACGTTGTTTCACTGTTACTGAACATCGTAACAAAAATGTAGCACCTTTCTCAATACGACTTTAACGCTACCGAGATACTAAATAGGCATTTCGTGTTGATGATTATTAATATTTAACAGGGAACTTGTTTACAGACATGACCTATCGACGTGAATAAAGTCGTGCTAAGAATCACGTTGACTAAGCGTATTTCCTAATAGAAGATTATTAATTTGGAGATATCTCAGTAATTTTTCATTTGAAGTCTCACTTCATGTAATACTTTTTTACGCAAAATTTGATGATTTATCCGAATTTGAAAAAAAATATTGGATATTCCATTTAAAAAACTGAAGGTGACCCTAATATCTCAATAAAAAAGTAAAGTAATAAAAAACAGATTACATCACTGTATGTTCCTCTAGATACCACGCAACTTTTGTTTGAAACATTTTGTCGTACAACAAATACCTTACAAGTTATTTGAGGTTGTCACGTTATAAGACTCACCCTGTATAAATAGAACTAGGATAATAGACATAAGTTCCTAAAAAGTACTACCAAATGTTCCTATTAAGCTTAAGATAATTCTGTCATGTCCATACTCTACATGTTGTAAGAATATATATACAGAATGTAATTTTTTACAATAAAGAGACGCACACATAGCTCCGAATCAGGCCTCAAGTGTTTTTAAATAAAAAAACAAAATTAAAATTCTAATGTGTAGTCAGAAGTGTCATTAATGTTCATGGATAGTATTTTCCTGTAATTATTTTCAAATGTTAAATATAATTTGCATTAAAAAGGATTGAATTGGAAGCCTTTGGCAACGATATACGCATATAGATTTCAAATGGTGTATTGTAGGTCCGTTCACGCGCGAGGATGTGACTAATGCGGACAAAGCCACTTTCATGATTTCTGTCAAACGCGATACGAGTGTGAAATACTCAATATAAAATATCCCCGTGTCGAAAAGGGTAATATTATTTATATATTGGAAACATTTTTCCAATAAAAACGAGTACAAACACAGCCATATTCGGACCACTTTTATTTTATGGCCTACACAAAATGGCGTATTCGGGTAAAATTAAAAGTAGTCCAAATGATGTGCTTGTACTCGTTTTTAGCAGGAAAACCTCGCGAATTCATTGATAATACTTTTATTTCGATATCTTGAAAAGAACACAACAATTCGTAAAAAAGGTCGATCTTTTAAATAAATTCTGTGCTTTCCCTCTGTAGAAACCTCAGTTAACACTTTTGCTGTGGATGACGCACATGTGCGTCCAACTGAAAATATATGGTTGTTTTATTATTTTTCAGTTTTCATTAATTTTGTTCGGCAATCATATTATACAGTGGGTGTAGAATGTATTCGCACACCGATCAATTTCGCAAAAACTTTTGTGTAAAATTATAGTTTCTTAATTTCTTTTTTTATAATCAATGATACTTTACATATTCTCGGAAGTCTCTAAGATAGATATAGTCCAAACAACATTTACTAGTTAATATAATTTGTGAAATTAACAAAAAATTTCCAGTAAAGTACTTTTAAAAAAGGGTCTAATAGAAGAATGGAAAAATTAATTAAATGCTTAGAAGAGTTACAATAATTATAAAGACAAAACGAAGTCCCACGAAGGAAGTATTATATACTTGTAAATTAATGTAAATTTCTTTCTTTTTAATCAAGTTTTAAAAATTAAACAGTTGTGCGATTACTTATTGCTTCAATATTTCTATCGATTAATTGTTTTTTTCTTGTTAATTTTCCAACTTCCATAAATAGCTATTTTTTTTGGTAATCTATCTATTCTAGAGATTTCCGTGAAATATGTAGAATGTCATTGTTTATTAAAAATAAGTTAATAAATTACAATTTTACAATTGATCGGTGTACGAATACTTTCTGCACTCACTGTATATAAAATAAGTTACCAAAAATATATGTTTTCCAAAATAATCATATTAGAACTTTTGTAAGAAGTTTTTTATAAAAAAAAATATCATAATTGCAACTCCCAGCGAACGGCTACTTATTTTCGTCCGCAGCCAGAGTGTTAAACGTATTTTCCAAATGTAAAAGCAGAATTTCACCAGCAGAAATAAATCACGAAATCGATCCTACATATCTAAATTATAGGATCGGAACCCTTCAATAGCACCTGCAAATGGAAGGACGTCGAAGTGCGTCATCTTCTATTAAAGCTGTTAATATTCTTCACACGTAGGTCTAAGACTCTAAACATAGATCACCGCAATCGATTCGATCGGATGTACGTACACATGTTGACGTTGTTAATCGGACGAGCTTAACAGCCGATTAATTCCGGATTAATCGAACCGTAGATGCCCTCAGCTTCGTTTATTTTTATATTTTTAGACGAAAGGTCACAGTTTCCTCTCGTACTGCATATCGATTTCTCGCAGTATCCGTGTCAGCCTTAAAAAAAAAGGCGAAAAATGTCCCGTTGAATTTTTCATTCGTGCTCGACGTATCGGGGACAGACGAAAATAGATCAACGGGATACGCGAAATTAACAGTAGTAATCGAAAAGTCATCGACGTTCGCCAGAATAATCGGGTAAAGGGACGCAGACATGTTGGAATTTGATTTTCAGCGGCGGGCGAACGGTGTTGGACAATTTCGTTTGTAATGAGTCGATGGGAACAATTTATCGTGAATTATTGCGAGGTTTGCGTTATAAAGAAGAACGATGGACAACAGATTCCATGAAATTACACCGAAATTCCATGACTCTGTGAACGAAACATAGTTGAAAATAGCGAATATTTTTCCATCAAGGAATCCCTGGAAATGAGAAAGCCGACATCTCAGCGAGAGAAGCAATTTCCATCGTGCCAAATGAAATTAAGAAACCCATCCCGTACCAAGATATTTTAAACACAACACAAACAATAGCAAGAGATGAATGAAACAAACTATAGACCTCCACCCAAAGAACCAAAATCCACGAGATTGCACAAGATTTTTATCAACCAATACCCACTTACAACTTGAACAAAAAAGAAACAGTAATCATGACTAGACTTAGAGCAGCCCACTCGAAAATAACACATGAATACTTAAGAGGGTATCCTGAATTAGGTCTAAAAAAAGCGGTTTGTCGTGAATTTTTTTAGGGTGGAAAAAAATAATTAATTCTATCGAACTTTTTATCCTATTTTCATACAAATTTGAATAGTCTGTACAAATTTGTTCAACAAGAAATATTCAAATTGAGTCATTCAAATTCGTACATCGATCAATTTACAAAAAAACCTTTGTGTGAAATTATAGTTTCTTAATTTCTTTTTTTATAATCAATGATACTTTACATATTCTCGGAAGTCTCTAAGTAAGATAGATATAGTCCAAACAACATTTACTAGTTAATATAATTTGTGAAATTAACAAAGAAATGCGAAAAGTGTGTAAAAGTATAGAAGCAATAAGTGTTTGTACGATTCTTATGACGAACCATTTACAGTAGAATTTGTAACGTAAACACATTAATTTATTGCTCCGTACGAATTAAAAAACATCAAATTTCCAGTAAAGTACTTTTAAAAAAGGGTCTAATAGAAGAATGGAAGAAGATCCCACTTCGAATAACTAATAATTTAGTAATTTAACGCTTAGAAGAGTTGCAATAATTATAAAATCAAAAGGAAATCCCACGAAGGAAGTATTATATACTTGTAAATTAATGTAAATTTCTATTTTTTTAATGAAGTTTTAAAAATTAAATAGTTGTGCGAATACTTATTGCTTCAATATTTCTATCGATTAATTGTTTTTTTCTGGTTAATTTTGCAACTTACATAAATAGCTATTTTTTTGGTAATCTATCTATTCCAGAGATTTCCGTGAAATATGTAGAATGTCATTGTTTATAAAAAATAAGTTAATAAATTACAATTTTACATAGTTTCTTTAGAAATTGATCGGTGTACGAATACTTTCTACACCCATTGTATGTATGAAAATACGATAAGAAGTTAGATAGAATTAATTATTTTTTTCCATCCTAAAAAAATTCACGAAAAAATGCATTTTTTAGACCCCCTAATTCAGGATAGCCCCTTAATAACGAAAACAGACCCACAATGCGACCTCTGCAACATCAAAACAACAACGAAGCACCTACTATTCGAATGCCGAAGGTACGATACCGAAGGATGAAAATATCAATTAAAACCAGACTCAGCCCTAATTTCGGAAGACCACCATGAAATATTTGAAAACAACCTGTTCCACAAAATATAAAATATCCTCGTCACTAATGACCATGCAGTCGATGCCACATAAAGCTTCTATTTAAAAAAAAGAAAAAAAAAAAGAATATTTTATATATTCTTAATATATAAAATATATATGAATAAATGAAAATTTTATATAATCGTAGATGTAAAATGGGTTTGTTTGAAAGTTGCGGTAAAAATATTGATTTACGATTATTGTTCCATTTTTGTTTAAGGTAGATTAAAATTCGTTTGAAATGGATTTGATTCTAACGTGGATTGAACGATTTCAATTTAATTAAATAAATTTCCACATAAATGAAGGTCGATAGGATTAACTTCGGGATACCCTGTATACAACCTTTAGCGACGGAGGGAAGGAAACGTTTGTAGCGTTGCTCCACGTGAAGATCTCGTTTCGTGTAGGACCCTTCGAGGCACAGCGAGAAGGGTTACGATTCGATTAGAAATCACCCTTCGTCGAGAAGATTTCACTGGTGACACGCAGATGCGCCAATTTTCTGGAGGAAACGAGAATTGGAAGGTAGATAGGTTCGGCCCTTGATCGCTGAAAATAGGTAAAGCCACTCGAATCGAGTAGAAACTTGATCGTTTTCTATCCTTCCATCGTTGGACTCGTACCCTTTTACCCTTCACCCTTCTCCTCGAGCGTGTCATGTTTTAGGCTCACCCTATGTACCTTTCGGAGCCATTAACATTCCTCTTCTTTCCTCTATCCATTTTATTATCGAACCATTTCTACAATTTAAAAAAAAAAAAAAATGAGAAACATGTATTTACTTGGAAGAGTTCCATACAGTAGTCAATTCTAAATAGAAGAGTTGAAAATCATTATAATTATAATATCATTTTGTTATTTAATAATTCTAGCAATTTAACAAATCTTGTTATGTAACAAACATTTTCTAGCTGGACAAACTAAGGAGTTTCCAGATTTGCATGAAATTTCGTATACAAGAGTTTTTGGAGTTGCTGACTACAAATCTGATATAAACAGTTTGTTTGGTTTTCAATAAAGTCTAATTTCTCGATAAAGCTTGATGAATTTTTGCACCTGTATCGTATCGAATTCATCATCAGCTGATAATCTGCAGCTGTTGAATAAAGATGAAGTTTCGTCTAATGAAGACTCGTGAACATTTACACACATTATTTACATATAGTCAGTGTAAGAAGTATTCGTACAGCAACCAATTTAAAATAAAATTAATAAGAAAAGAAATACATAAGAGGTTAACATTAAAAATAATAAACTTTAATTTATACAAATTCTACTCTAAAAATATGTCGGAATGTTGGTTAATTATTTCTTCCCTTAAAATTTATTAATAAAATAAATATATAAAGTTTTATTTTGTATTGGTTCCTGTACGAATACTTATTACTCTGACTGTATGTACATTTTTTAATTTTTTAATACCAAAATATATATTTCTTTGTTTTTTATTAAATCTAAATTTATTTTGACTTCTTGATTTTTTAATACCAGATTTGTAATCAGCAACTCCAAAAATCCCTGTATACGAAATTTCATGCAAATCTACTAACTTCTCAGTACACAAGTCGGCCATATTGGATCCGTCATTTTGATTTTTTGTTCTTTTATATCAGATACAGCAACTCTTCGATAAGTGTCGCGGTTTTTTTCACACAGTTAATAAGATGACGCCTCGAAATGAAACATATTCCCCCTGTCGCGTCGTTTCCCCAGACAGGCAAATAATTTTCAAGGCCACCTCGAATCGAGAAGCGAACGATGACCTTTCAGCATCACGTGCAATAAATTTAGGATTTATTTCGCTGGGAATGCGAACAGTTTCTCATAACTTCTCGCAGTGCGACGGTTCTTCCCCGTTTTTATCCACGTCGCTGCCAAAAGTTTCCCCTGGAAAATAGTCGGGCAGCTCAGCGCAAGTAAATAACCTGTTACCGTTATTGGCGTTGCCATTATTTGCGCCGTGACAAACTGACCGTGTCTGTGTGGAATCGTCGACGGTTTTATTCGGTGCACGCGTCGCGACTGGTCGCGTTTTTCATAATTCCAGCTCGAGCCCCTTTCGCGTCGCGAAAACTCCGACGGAGACGGCGAATCGACTGCCAGCGGGGGTGGAAAGAGACGTAGATGTCTCGTTGGCGTGTGGGTGTCGCTGGTAGATCGAACCCGACACGGAAGGAAGCATGTCGCGACGGAAATCTCGGCGTCTTTGCGACGTCAAGACACTAACAAACGGAACGCCGCACAGTGGTCCAAAATGGCAAAATCGTGGCCAAAATTAGAAAGAGTTTTCGGATCTTCATGAAATTTGATACAATTTGAGTTATTTGGGCCACAAATTACGAATCTGATATAAAAATTTCAAAATTCAAAATGGCGGATCCCATATGGCCGACATGTGTATTAAAAAGTTATTAGATTTTCATGAAACTGGCATAATGTATTTATTATATATGTAGCAATGGAACAAAAACCATTTGTGTTCTTCAAATATAATGATTATTTTCTAAGATATAGCACTTCAAATAAGACGATTTCTCTCGTCCTCTTAATTTTCACATTTTGCTGCGTATCGGTGGTGATAAAATGTACAACTGTAATCTTATTTAATAATATATTCCTTATGGCTCATTTTTTGTAATAAATATATGTTATTTAGATTAATTTTCTACTATAAAGATGAAGAATACGTTTGATTTTACCTACATACTTTTTATTTTAAGATTATGTGATATTTAGTAATTTTGTGAATTAAAATAGGAAAACAAAATGGTTAATCACAAGACTTCACTGAACTACACGCTTCATAAGTTAGGTAAGCATGTCTATTTTTATATGCTATTGAAACATTTTGCCCATATTTGCCCTATTCTTAATATTCCTACGTTACATTTACAGTAGCAATACAATAGAATCTACACCTGTAACTGTAACGTAGGAATATTAAGAATAGGGCAAATATGGGCAAAATGTTTCAATAGCATATAAAAATAGACATGCTTACCTAACTTATAAAGCGTGTAGTTCAGTGAAGTCTTGTGATTAACCATTTTGTTTTCCTATTTTAATTCACAAAATTACTAATCTTAAAATAAAAAGTATGTAGGTAAAATCAAACGTATTCTTCATCTTTATAGTAGAAAATTAATCTAAATAACATATATTTATTACAAAAAATGAGCCATAAGGAATATATTATTAAATAAGATTACAGTTGTACATTTTATCACCACCGATACGCAGCAAAATGTGAAAATTAAGGGGACGAGAGAAATCGTCTTATTCGAAGTGCTATATCTTAGATAATAATCATTATATTTGAAAAACACAAATCGTTTTTGTTGAATTGTTACATATATAATAAATACACTATGGCAGTTTACTGATTTCGCGTACTTCAAAAATTGAATTTTGAGCATATTTTTCGCGAAATGAACCACTGTGCGCCGCAGCGTCGACATATCTATGCTTGTACCGTGCTTAGGTTTGTCTTTGAAGCACGATAGTGGCTCATTTAAGGGGTTAATAGCAGTCATGAAAATGAAAACGGACACATTCTTGTGTGTTTTTTTTAAGGTATCAAATAATAATTTTTTATTAATGAAACTTAAATATATGACAAAATATATCTTAAAAAACTATAAACAAATTTTTGTTTTAAGAGAAGGTTAATTCATTTCGTTATAACAGGCGATGGTGTGGGTGGCTTTCTTTAAACTGCTATACCTGAAAACAAGAATAAAGGTAGATTTGGAGAATATATTAGACTAACGGGTCTCTGATCGAAGAATTTTGGAAAAAATTAATTTAAAATAAAGTGACGTACATTTAAAATTGAAGTTCAATTTTCATTATAAAATTAAGTGATTAAGTAGAGAATAAAAAGAAAAGTATATAAGAAAATAAAAAATCCTTCGATCAGGGACCTGTTAGTCTAACATATTTTTTAAATCTACCTTTAGTTTTGTTTTCAGGTATTATAATATAATAAAAATTATTATTTAATACCTTAAAAAAAAACACACAAGAAAGTGTCAGTTTTCATTTTCCTGACTGCGACTAACCCTTTAATGTTTGAAAATATGGAGGTGTTATCAATATTTGAAGCGAAAGTGGAGAATCCTTTCTAGGGACGACTTTTTCCCCCAAAACAGACAGAATAGTGAGTTCTAAGTAGAAAAGTACTAAGACACACGTACCCTAAGTTTAATACTTTCCGAGATATGGGAAATCTTCGATAAGAGTCACGACGCTGTTCCAACCGCGTCACTTATCGACAACCCTCTATATCTCGCAAAGTATCAAGTTTAAACTACGTATACTTTAATACTTTTCTCCTCAGAATTCATAACTCTGTCAGATTCCGTCACGACTTCCCCCTTTGGAAACATCAGTCATCGCGGAAAAGAGTCTCGAATAGTTTGTTTGTGATCGTCGGGGAGGGGTCAAGGCCTCCGCGGCCCGGAGGGACGAAATCGAATGAAAACGCTGTCTCGAACGTCTCCCATTGGGAATAGCTCTTTCATATCCGCGGTGGCGTAATCATAACGGATTACTTTCCTCGTTAACTTTTTGCGTCCAAGCGCTGCGCGGTCTGCAACAATGGGGGGCGGGGGCGAGGCCGGGGGACACGGCCAATCCCGCGGAAATGAATCAGGATTACTTTTACGGCGCGTTTGAAAGTTCGCGACGAACCAACCCGAGGGGTTGGAAATCGAGGGGGTGTAGAGGGTTGGGAGAATCGAAGCAGGGGAGCTACGAGAGGTTGACGCGGAGTTCCGAGTGGCTGGAAATTAGCTTACTTAGACGGCAGACTGGAAATATTGGCAGATAAGCGATATAGCTGGTGACTACCCGATAAGGGAAGGGTAGACTTACCCTGTTCATATCGAAATGGCGATAGAACGCGGCTTACTGCAGAGGTTAATCGGAGAAGAATTCAGTAGGATCTGTTCGTTAAGGTTCGTGGCATGAAAGATCCAGGTAGGATACTCTGTCGATAATGAATTCCGTTGATAAGACTCGGTAATGTAGAATAAGTCTTAAAGGGGGACGATCAAGTAAACAACCGCTTTTTCGCGAATTATTTTTGAAGAGTGCGTAATATATATTTATTTACAACTAATTACTTGTTATTTTGTAGCATCTAGTGTAACTGTGTTAAAATTTAGTCTCTTGATTGACACTAAATTTTAACTTCAGCTCGGATGTTTGGAGCAAATGGAAGAAATTGAGGGCTCGTGCCTCCAGGTGCTGGATAGCGAAGTGTTCTGAGAGGTGATTAAAGAATTTGGAAACTCTGATATATCTGGTAATTAATGAAATATATTCTGTCAAATTTAGTAACGACGGATATCACGATGATTTCGTCGAGAGTTGAATTTATAAATATATATGTTCCGTCAAACTTGACGACGACTAGATCACAATGAGTTCGCAAAGGATATAAAAATATATATATATGGTCTACACAGATATGAAACTAGAGACACTCGTCCGTTGATTTATCGCAAATTAACAATATTTTGAAATCAATGTTATCTATGGCAACGTGAATAACGGGATTGGCACGATTTATCTATCAATGCGAATATGATACGGCAATGATCGCGAGATATACCATAGAAAAACCCAAGGTTGGTTGTACAAAGACGTCTGAATGCCTATCCGCATTCACACGAGACTGCACGTGTTTTCTTAAGAGACTGCTACGCCTGAAACCGAATACACACGGTTTGGAGAAGTGGTGAGCGCGTTCAGGATTCACTTTGTGATCAAATGCACGATTGTGGATTTGTCGCAGCACTTTCCCACTCGGCCGATTTCTCGGAGGAAGTGTTCAGGTGGAGACTTGTACGAAGTCGAAACCAGGTTATGACACCTAGGAGTTCGCCAAAGGGTACGAGTGTGAGCTATAAGTGTTCTCCGGTGACGGACGACTGATTTCAACAGTGCGAATCCGATCGTAATTTCCGCGGAATCCTACTGTGACAACTTACCCGAAAACGCTCACCTCTCACCCGTTTCCTTCAGCAAAAGACACAGACTCGCTCTCGTTGCATACCTTCGTGAATTTACTGCTTTTGACTACTACGTGGTCACGCCGGAATGGGCGTCGTTACAAATCACAATGCAGCAGTGTCACGGCTCGGTTTGTGCTCGTGACCCCTCGGTTTGAGGCGCGTATGCAACGAGAGTAAGATAGGCGGTTTGACTAAGTTACTTGATCGGTTTGATCACACGATTGGATACCGGTTTTCGCTAAAGGAATTGTACGTGCTGTCGCGGTCGCTTCCAAACGTAGAGTGCCGGTCCTAGTTCTCGCATCGAGCTCCTTCGATCCAGGATCGAGTGGGATCGATGCGCACGCATCCTCTTTTGGTAGGGTGCTTCTCCTAATTTCTCCTCCTCACAGGAGCGATTCCCGGTTTCTGATAAGGGGCACCCCTTGACTAGCTCATAGTACGCGCGTCGATCTCCCTTGATCGGATATCGAGTGAGAATCGAGGCGCACGCGTGTCAGATGCCGCGACTATCCCGAATTCTCCTCTTCACGAAGAAACGTAGGATTCAGGCCTTCCATGAGTGGGGATCGCCCCTTCATCGTCTATGTGATCGTATGTAACCAGCACGGTTACACTTTTTTATATAAAAATATTCATAAATGAATGAACAGCAGCTGTTTGAAGTTGGCTTCTCAAAAATGCGCCATGCAACGCATAGATCACTCTAATTATTTGAAATCAAAAATCCACCAATTTTTCGTTAAAATATAGTAATACGCTTTGCATCAACCTAGATTAAAAAAAAATTTTTTATTTTAAAATTTCACGCCATGTTAAAAAAATCTTGTTATAAAAAAAATGATTAAAAACATTGTTTATTTCAATTTTTATAAAAACCTTTAGCTTGATGCAAAGGAGAATAGTTTAAGGAATATTTTGTGCCAAGTTTCATAGCAATCGGCTGAGAAATCTCTAAGCTACATTGCACGGCACGCGAAATTTTGTGTTTTGAGAAAAATGCGTTTAAAGTTTAAAGGTCTAAAAATAGTCCTTCGTAAAGCTTACAAATTATTTGAGGTTAAGCAGCTATACCAGGGCCGTATAATAAACCTTCTTTTTCCTCAAATTCGCTCAGTAATGCCGCTGGTTTCCCTCTTCGGGCAGTTGTTTCTTCTTTTGTGCCCTCAAGGCGGCGACGCTCCTGTCTGCTAATACGGTGCATGGCATACGTATTGGCGAAATGCTTACACTGGACTCCGATTTGCAGTTGTAAATCATTCATAACATTTAAAATGAAGGTGTATCTTTCATTAAACATGTCGGCAGCCAAATGTGCAGCAATTTCAATGATTTTTGAGCCGCAGTTGAGATATTTAGGGGCCAGACGCCACACAGTAGCGTTAAAATTTTCATTTGCGTTTTGGGTATAGCCGCCTAAGCATGTCTCAAGCAAATCATCGTGAAACAAAGCTTTGTATATTGGGAGGATGGCCTTTTGCACGTCTGAATGTAGTGGAGGGGAATAAGTAAAAGCTTGTAAATTATTTTATACTTCGGCAATGCGATAAGCACACCATGAGTCGCATCACTTTAATGACTCTGTAGGTGCACTTAGACTTCAAAATTTTAGCTGAAATGGTCGGAGCACATTCTCCAGATGGTAAACTAATTTTCTAAACGAAACAAAAAAGGTCAAAATTTTGAATTTTACTTAACCCTCCCCCATTAATTAGTAAGGTAGGTGGTTTTGTTTGGTAATACTTCATCCAATCCTAGTTCTACGTTACTATTCTACGTTAAGTTTTAGTGCGAATGCATTAATAGAAATAAAATCACTGTTCGTTAGTTTCAAATAATTTATTAGAACTATATTTATCGATACTCTTTCGTATTATCAAGAAATTTACACCCAACTCAAATTGAAAGAATTCGCATTCGCCCCGATAGAATAATTTCATGTCTGGCTTTCTTTCGTTTACTCGATTTTCCTAAGAAAATTGAATTTTTCCCATTTCTCCCGCCTCCCATTTTCCAATTTAAACCGCCCGGAAAATCGCACGAAGCAAACTTACAAGTAGACTCCGAGTCGTGGGAGCGAAACAACGTGACTTTCAATCCCCCGTTCGGCTTTGTGTAGTACAGTGCTGTCGCTTCTCCGATTCTCCAAACTAAATTGCATTTACGGGACTCGACGAAAGTTTCGCTCGTTGTTCTCGCAACTATTTCTTCTTCGAACACAGCCGAGTCGATCGGGGCTGTCTTCAAGTTCGTGTAAACTAGACGTCTTAATCGCGGGCTTCCTGTTTTCGTTCAATCTTCATCATTTATTGTACGTACTTGCGTTAAATTACTTATAAATTAAGTTAGACATTTGTATTCTATTTAGGTTTTCTAATTTTTTGATATATTGGTAGGAGACTTCTTGGAATTTATTTAACAGTTATTAATACGGAGGATTGAAAGTCGTGCTGTATCGAAGTTTACTTGTAAGTTTGTTTCGTGCAATTTCCTAAGGAAATTCAATTTTCTTAGTGAAATCGAGTAAAAGAATGAAAGCCAGACACGAAATTATTTTCAATTATTTCTTTTATCCTCAGTCGGTGAAGTAGAGTATTTTGTCGATAATGCAGTGTGTTCTGTCGGTAAAGCTCGATAAAATAGAATTGTATTTAGTCGATGCTTTATGAACAGAGTGTTCCCCATTGGCAATGACCTACATTATCGACCCAGTGCTCTACATTACCGAGCTTTATGTTTAGCATACGTTGTTCATATTTATACAAGTCATAAATACGTAAAATTCGCAGTCCTACGATAATATTCTTAAATTCTTCGTGTGGCTTTGGTCTAAACAGTGGTACGAACGAAGCTATCCTCGACAATATGAACCTGTACAGGCGAAATTCACGCGAGAACACGCCCATTTTAGTGCACTTGTCCTCGTTGTCGTCTCGGGGCGCAGAAAATTGGATTTCGTCGACGAGGAAGAAGCTTTTGTTCGGTCGGGAATCAATTTTTCGAGATCATCACGACCACGGGCCTCCCAGGAAACCTATTTGCTGGCTCCCAGGAAGCGTTGAAGGGTAGCTAACCGGGGAAGGGGGAAACGAATTAGTCGGGCGTATCGTAAATTACAACAGTTGCGCGCTCCTCGCCGAATTTCGCGTAATCAGAATTTTGCTCAAGAACAAATATAAATAAAGTGAACCAGCGGTTAAGTTTACAGTGCTCATCTCTCGTTTATTTTTTGGGATATCAATAAATTATGAAAATAGATCGTTGAGAGTTTATATTGTTTTTATTCGCTGTGTAAATTTATGTTTGTCAAGTATATTGGATAGACTATGGAGTAGGAGAACGTGCGATGGGGTTACTTTTATTTAGAATTACAATTGATGGCAATGGTACCTTAAAATTAAGCAAAAGTAGTCAAACTCAGAAATTTTGTTGGGTCAATGGAGACTCAACAAGTCCTCCCATGCAAGACTTACCAAATACTGTTAGGACTACCGTACATTTTCAGTCGACACAACTTTCACTTGCATTCTGATTGCGATTGTACATTGTAGATTGTTAGTCAGAACCACTAGAACTCTCGAGTGACACGCTCAAATCTTAGAGACGCTCGTGGTCATCTAGACGTAGCAGTACCAAGTCGCATATTGTACTTCGCGACAAACTAATTATAGTAAATTTTATGCACCACAATTTGTCTATTTTTCATTTCCCTCTGACGAGAGTGGTCCTTCGACAAACTCGTCGGCACACACGTGCAAACGCCAACAAAACTCAAACGCCATCCCAGCAACTGCGAGTAGTTAACAAATACAAAGGACTGACGTAACCTCAGTAGCATAAACTAATCACAATAACTTCTTCCCACATGTTCCCTTGCTTCTCCACGGTTCAGTCTGTCTATAGATCTAAAAGATGAAATAAATTACGTCCCATCGTATCTGCAACTTTAAGAATCCTCAGAAAGGGGAGTCGACAGCCAAGTTGGCTCTAAAGTCTGCGGCGACAAAAGCTCAAAGCTCGATTCCCTTTCGAGGCAGGCAAGTGAGGAACGCGGACGTTTTCGAGCTCGTTTTAATCTCGACTTTTTCCATTCGTTTTTCCAGCAAAGGAGCTGAAAATATGCGGCAGCGTGAGAAGCGGCGGAGAGGTCTGTTGCTCCGCGGACATGGAAGTGAGACTGCAGGCGAGGGCACGTGACAAACACGAGAAAGCCACCAAAGAAACTCTTCAGCGACTGCATCAGGTCCTGTCGACGAGAGGGGCCAGATTTCACAGTGAGTACTTTCCCTAGACTTTCACGATTTTAATCACTTCACGGCCAAGTCTGCGTGAAATACCGCCCAGGGTTTACACTGACAACGAGCTGGGGTGGTTCGGGGGCTTCTCGTTGAATCGGTCGCTGGAGATGCGACGGATTCAACGTTTTCGCATTAACGCATTCAATTCGAACCTTCTTCTTCTGGGCCCTTTAAAGAGCGCCACTCAAACGTTTAACGAAGAGCAATTCGCCATCTGTTGCGAAACGCGTGCCAGACGCTTGTGTTTAAACAGATATTGTTTTGCAATTCGGTACGTTGTGTAGAAAAGGAAGAGGATCGATAGGTCTCGCTTTGATCAAATTCAACGCTCGATTCAAATTCAATTAAGTTGAATACTTTGGCTTGGGTTCTTTAAAGTGCGAAACAAATAGTCCAATGGTCCAAATTAGTTAGGACTATCGAACGTCGCGATTACGATATATTTTAGATGAAGATTCTGTCGATAATACAGTACGTCCCGTCGGCAAGGCTCGGTAATTTAGAACCCTAGTTAGTCGGTGGCTTTATCGACAGAGCCTCCTGCATTATTTCTAGTGCAACCTGCCTTATGGACTCACAATAGGTACATCAGTGATGGGTAAAGCCTTAGGCATCGAATAAATCTGAAATTTGCCGACTTGTTTGTCTCGTTTCCTCTTTTGAATATTTTCCAAAAAAGGAAACGAGACAAACACATCTCTGCAGTACATATCCTGCATTACCGAGCCTTATGTTTAGTATATGTCTTTTTTACATTTCTATGAGATATGAATGTGTAAATCTAGTGATAACATTCTTTAATTTCGAAACAAGCCAAACTGGCCAGCCTACTAACCCTATTATTAACCCTTTGCGCTCGGGTGGCGCTTCTAGGGCGACATATGTAATTTAAAAATGACTTTGTGAACGTACAATTTCAAATTCACTTACATCAGAATACAACTAATTATTAATTGAAATAATAATACATCGAGTCATGAAGGTTCGTAGATGTTTTTAGTTTCACAGAAATTTATTATAAAAATGGGCTGGATATCATTCTATAGAAAAATGCCTCGAGCGCAAAGGGTTCAAGATGAATATCGTAAAATAATAATGATAAATAGTAAATTCAGATATTATTTTATCATTGCACTCGAAGACACAATGAATCAGAACAGTATGCACGTGGCATAGTCGTTACCCTCTTTTCAAGGAGTTAAATTAAAGCCTGTTTAGCAGACTGTGAAATTAAACTAACAAAATGGCACGGAACAAACTAAACAATAAAAGCTGTCGAAACACAGCCCTCGGCCGTCATTCGCAGACTAATGTGCTCTCAACTTCCCTTCAACGAACTCGTGGGTAATTTCCAACTCGACTCTCGGCTATTGTGGAATTAACTTTCGACTAGCTTATCCTTCGATTGTGTTAAGCGGACCGAAACAACAGGAATATTATATCTTGAGTCTTTACGCATTTATGAATTTTTATTACTATTACTACTCGTGCCCGCTTCGTATAAACAATAGACATTTTAATAAGCTTCTTTGGGAAACAATAGTCTTTAGAAATAAGCAACTTGATTCTTAAATTGGAGAGAGATTTGCCACCTTCGAAATAGCGGTATTCACGAAAGGTATCCACGAAATGCTTGGTGATTGTTTATTTTTTATTGGGTTGTCCAGAAAGTTCGTGCCATTTTTAAGAAAAATTCAAAGGCACGTTTGAATTTTGATATATATTTATAGAATTATATAAATACCATTTTGTTCCACGACCTTTCCACCTTTTAATTATTTTCCACCCATGTTAATTGTTTTCAACCATTCCAATATAAACAGACGTGTACCACCTATCAAAAATCGGCACGGACTTTCCAGACAAACTAATATTTTTATAAAACAAGACACCAGACTCCTATTTAATACCACCCTACTTTGTCAACAAAATAAATAGATATCTCAGCCTAGAAGATCCCCTAGCAGTAGAATTTAAATGCATCGTGTCTATGGACAGTTGTCTCATAGAAGCTAAGAGGAATGCAGAGCGAAGGAACTGCTAATCGGTCCACGGTCGCAGAGAAGTTAGTCGCTCGAGAACAACTGTTAATCGCTTTACCGTTGAACAGAGCCCAGACCCCGACTGTTGCGAAACAATCCCAGCTCCAAAACGGGACGAAACGCGAAAGAACCCCGTCGCGTCGGGAGAGAAGAGGAGAGCCGACTATCCTCGTCAATTATGCCGCCTCTCGGTCACAAAAGGACTTTTCAGCGCGGTTTAATCGGCTGGACGTCCTCCGCGGCAGGAGGGACGAGTGCCGTCGACAGCCAGAAACGAGGTTCCACGGCGCAGTGCGCGAAGAAGCACCTCGAAATGAGATTTCTGGAGTAACGGCAACCCGCGAACCTTTCTTTCTCGTTTTTCTTCGTTAACGAAGGGGAGGCCGTGAGGTTACGACAAGTGAATCTTCAAAGATAGGGATCAGACGTGTCGCGAAACAACTGTGCGATCGTGCGTTCTTCTGTCTGGGGATAAATGTGCAAATTAAGTGGAAAGGAATTGCATTTATTTGGTAATTAAGTAGATCTTATTTAAGGGGGTATTATCATCTAGAAGTTTGTTTTTTCAGTAATTTTTAGGAATTAATTTTGCGAAAACTATCAAACTTACAGTACCAGTGTTTTTTATGCATAATAAAACACGTTTCAACTAACAACACAAATTTTTATGAAATACTTCATGGAAATCTATACAAGTCATGCGCTGTTATGCAGGTTGTGACGTGAGACGCTCGTTCAATCGGGCGCACAGGCTGTGGCGGTTCTAGTTGTCTGAGACAGAAAAACAAATTTTTTTCTCAATCTATATGAATGTAGTTATCGTCTGAACTAGAATTAAGTAAGTACTAAATTTTTTATCGGAATCGCAGCTGTTTGAAAATTTGGGTTTAATTTTCCCGGAAAATTGTCAACTAAAACTATGAGAGCAGGGCTAAAATATTCAAGCTATCGGTATAATTCTAGTTCAGACTATAGGTAATGGTGCCCTCGAAATGTGTGTAAAACCAGAAGTCAGTCGGTTCAATAGTTTTTGAGAAAAACGTGCGCCCGACTTGAAAAATATCGTTTCGAGAAAAACGCGTTTAAAGTTTGCTATACATTTAACACTAATACTGTTGAACTGCCT
The DNA here is from genome assembly GCF_026225885.1 of Hylaeus anthracinus. Classification (NCBI taxonomy): domain Eukaryota; kingdom Metazoa; phylum Arthropoda; class Insecta; order Hymenoptera; family Colletidae; genus Hylaeus; species Hylaeus anthracinus. The sequence goes on along the minus strand of NW_026534330.1, from coordinate 13,481,169 downwards.
TTAAGCCTCTGTAAATATGAGAGCTCTACGAATTTCAAATTAATATTTTAGAGGCACTTTCTCAAAACCCCAAATGATAAGAAAATGCACACAAAAAAAATCGAATTTTTGAAGTTTCTAGACGATAATAGCCCCTTAATGGGGTGTAAAAGGGGTCCTTGTAAGGGGTGAGTCTATAGGTTTTAAAATGAGACGAACAGTGAAAAAACTGCGTCAGAGGAATCGTTTTGAAGTTATTAACCCTTTGCACTCGAGGCCTTTTTGTCTGGTATCTATCACCAACTCGAGATGCTTTCGCCCATCGCACACGGGCGCAACCGATCAGTTTCAACTCTGAAAACTAGTTGCATGCGACCGTGGATCTAGGTAAACAAAGTTAGTGGAGTAGGTAAGACAAAGAGCGCAAACGATTTGCAACACTAATTTCAAATCAGTTGCACCGTGTGCGATCGGCCTTAGCATTCTATTGTCACGAATGCTAAGCTTGGAGTGACTTCGAAAATGAGATCCCCAATTTGAGATTTGAAAATCAGATCACCTTTAACTCAACGACAATCATTTTATTGACACTTCGAGTTCCAAAGAAATTGAACCTAAAGGAAACCTAGTGGTGACTGAGAGTCACCTCTCGAGTGCAAAGGGTTAACATATAGATTCGATGCCTCTGCCGACAGGCAACCTGCTCGACAAAGAGCGCGGGTTGTCACTCGGCAGGTGCCTCGAGAGTGGGCCACGTGAGTGTAACAAGCTATAACTTCATTATCAGTAGATTTAGAGAGAAACGTTAAAAGGAAAAGATAATAAGTGTACTGCACTAGTAGGACCATGCTTTTTTAATAAATGCAACAGTGCACATGCATTTCTATTAAAAAAAAATATCGATAAGTATCGATTACACATTTTCTTTCACGTAGGTTGATTCCTTTCGTCACTCTATGTAAAAAAAGTATTAGGGTAAAGTGGTAAAAAAATGATTCGTTTACGAGATATTCGAAACAATTGTCTGTAATGAAACAAGGCCTCTGCCGACTGGCAACTCAGTAATGACGGTGGTACCAAACCACATGTCTCACCCACAATTTAACTAAAAACGAACACGTCACAGTGTAAATGTTCAGACATAGAAATTAAGTTCCACTTCGAACTTTATTCGAGTTTTTTTTCCCCAGAGTATTTTCAGTAGCACTCAGGTGGCGTTTTAAAATTATTTGAACAGTATTTTCCGAGCACTTGCTCTCACAAGATACAAACACGATAGATTATATTTCCTGGGGTTGGAAAGGAGGCTATTCAGCGGATTACTCGCTTCGTAATCAAGCAGTTCGTAAACCGATTTCGTAATGGTCGTTTAACGTCGCCATCGCGCGCTTAATAACGACAGAGACGCGCCAGGGTTATTTGTCCTCGGGGTGGACGCAGAAAATATAGTAGCTCGTTTCAGGTTGGTGAAACAGTAATTTTGCTAATCTTTTAATCCTCCCGCTCGGTTTTGCAACGACGTAATCCTCGTTCGATGTCGTGCCCGCCGATCTCGTTATCCAGGAACTTTTTACTCGCTCTTTTACGACGCTGCAGCGTTTCCCAACTAGAGATTTTAAAGGTTTATACCGCGGCATTAAATATTTGGTAGTTGCCACAGATTATGATTCGATCCGAGGTGAATCTCTGAAATCTCTGGCTTCGGGTCGCTTCGAGCGAAATATAACACCGGGAGGATTCAAGCGGTAGTAAAATGGGGAATTTCCAAGCCAGACGATATGCAAAACAGAGAATTTGCAAGACAATGGCACTGCTGGTTGCGGAGTAACCAGATCTGAGAAGTGTCGCGGTCTCCTGACATGATCCTCGTCCTCGTTATGCTCTATCAAGATCTAATAGGATTCGTGGACTGCTGCGGGCGCAGTGATCTTCGAGACGAGACTGTGCCAACGTCGGGATGTAACGTTTATTACATTTAATACCAACATCTTGAGAAATTTGGCATCACAGAGGACGGACAGTAGAACAGTGCGTAGCCTAGCCGACTACCACGCTGAGAGCAGCCTGGGTTCGAATTCTGGGCGTCTGTCCCGGTTTTTCATGGTTGCGGTAGGGCTAGCTACAAAAATATGAAGTATGGAAAAAGCCTAGGGCGAAAAAATAAGGAATAAGATAAGTGCAATAGCAAATAAGGGGAGCGAATAGTCCAGTAGCTCCCCAGCTAAGCACTATAAACTTATTGGAAATATAGGCGGTGGAATAAATGAGCTAGACTTTTATTTAAGTTGACTTTAAAAACTTTATTAGAAACACACGGAAGGGCACGTCTGTTCTGTACGAAAGAAACAGCTCGAATAAAAGCGAGGCCAGTAACGAAGAATTTCGTCACGTAACCATTGACCCTATCGGTTCCATACTTCGTCTAAACAAGTCAAGATGGGAACAGAGGTGAGTAATGTTTTTAGAGAAAATATTTTAAATACTATTTTAAATAATAGATTCTTCAGAATTCAAATAAAATAGTATTTCAAATGGGATATAAAATTTCAGCAAATAAAATATTTTATTTTAATAATCTAACACATAAAATAAACTATGTTTCATTTTAATAACATAAAGCATAAAATTGAATACTTTCCACAGCTCTTAACCTAAAATAAACTGTATATGATACACAGGTGGAGAAACTATTTCTTGCGATTGAAGAATATCTTTTTCCATCCCTCGTTTTATAAAAATTCTTAATTCTTAATAGAAGTATTCATTAAAGAACTACATTGAATATATGTTTATAATCCAGAAAAAAAGTACTTCCTTCGTTTTAGATTACCAAAAAATAAGTATAATTTACACTATAACTTAGTAAAATAAAAATATTTTATTTGCTGAAAATAAATCAAATAAATAAAATATTCCCAGATATGGCACAAACATTTTCAGTTTTCTTCAAATAAAATATTACCTACTTGAAATATTATCTTAAACATTCTTTGTAACAAATAAAATATTTTATTTTTAAAAATACTTGGCTGTTGCATGTAAACCTTATCTTTTATGTAACCCCACAAGTAAAAATCCAAAGGTGTTAAATCTGGCGATCTTGGTGGGAAAGGTATCGGACATCCTCTATCTATTCACCGTCTATGTCGACATCAGCCAACAACAGCCGAAAATATGAAGGCTCGAATAATAAATGCTTGCAGACAAATTGTTAGCGAAACTTTAGAACAAGTTGGCCTGTCATTTAGGGATAGAATCAGGTGCTGCATAAATGTTCAAGGTCGTATTTTTGAGTTTAGAAGATAAGAAACATTTTCTGGATGTGCAGTGACGAAGAAAACTTTAAGCCATGGAAATGACCTTGAATGACATTTCAAGGTCAACATAATGCACATCAATGGATTCGTCTTGAGGTAAACTATGTGTCTAGCGTGAAAAAAAACTAAGTTTCCATTTAAAAAAACAAAGATCACCTTCAAATCTCGGAGGCACCTCGTCCAAGAAAAAAACAGTGTACAGCATTGAATGTCACCCTTCAGATAGAGCATGTTTCGTTTAAACATTTTTTTCGAATGATGAATATTTTGCGAGATAATCGCGTGGAAAGATTATAACGAGACACCCTGTATTTATTCCTGAAAAATATTGCAAAATTTGTAAACGAAAAACAAAATTATCGGTAAAATTTATTTAATCCTCCCCTTGTAAGTGACCACTTTACATATTTGCCAATGCAGTGCAACTACCGTGGCTCTCACGCAATAATCCAGCCAACCAATCCTTTTCACTAGTCAATGCAATCATCAACGTAAGCAAAATTCTACCATACCAAAAACCTCCTCTGATCATTCTCCAACCTTCATCGAACATCCTCGATGGCCGTAAAGCCTAAGGGACACCTTTCTTCCACGATGAAAAAGGAAGCCCCGAGGAGCGCGTCACAGGCTAATGAGTGAAACGGATGGAGTGCATTAAGAAGGCCTTCCCAGTCACTTTGGCGATCGCCACGAAAATTAGACTGCGCCGCTGCGAAAACCCCAGGCTCGTAACGATTCTCATTAACGAAATTACTCGACGGCGCGATAGTTCGTGCCACCTGACGGCAATGGCGGCGACGCGCGGCGCGTACCCTCGTTCGAGCTCCAATCTTTCCCTGTGCCCTTTCCACCGAACCACGGCTTCTCTGACGGCCGCCGTGCTTTCCCTTTGAGGTTCCTGCTGCCTAGCCGCATCCAGCTACGTACCCACTTTACTTGCCACTCAACGCGTTAGAAGTACGGCGACAGAGAGCGAGAAAGGGTGGAAAAGAGGCGGAGGGAGAGGGGATAGAGGTTGGAAAGTGGAAGTCGGGTGGATAGTGTGAAACAGGGAGCAAAAGGTAAAGAGACCGGGAAGCGAAGGGGTAAAGTGGACGTCGGAGATGATATAGAGGTAGCCGAAGAAAGTTATGGAAGCCACGAGGGCTAGAGGGGGAACGGGAGGTTATTAACTGTAGACTCTTTCGAGACTTTACCAATGAACTTCGAATCCCGATCGACGAAGCAATTTCGATTCGTTGGGTCTGAAAAGGATTTTAATGACCTTTGGGGCCCGTCTTTGTTCCAATGTGCTGGAACAAAGGTTAGGTATTGCCAGAATTCCTGTTACAAGCAGATACACGGTCTGTCTAAAAAGAAACCGAACTTTTGCTATAAACAGAAAAAAGTACACGTAAAGTTTTTACACACACGTTTATTCACTCAAAATAATCTCCGTCTGTGTCAATACAGCGTGTAGACCGCGTATTGACGCGGAATAAGTGGACAAAATTCAATATTAGTATATATCACAATGTGAGGCAGATTTCTATCGTAGAAAATGTGTGTCAGCGTGGAAATTGTTATAAATAATCAGGTATCAATCATTTGTATCCATAATACAATCTTTATCTTTAAACAAACATACAGACAAAACAACAAAAAGTATCCTGAGTTCTCAACATATTTGGATACATTATTTGTTATATTTTAAGAAACTTATAAGTTTTCTTGCAAATACTTGCAACGTTCGGTTTTACATAATTTTTAATAAGGGACCGTACTGCTGGTGTAGGGTCGCAATTGGAAGTTAAAAATTCTGATTTAATTGATTTATGGATTTCTATAAAAATTATTTCTCAAATCCTTAGTCAAAACGAAGCATATTTTGTTAAATAACATATAGGAGCAACTTCTATTATTTATGAGAAAAAAATTCCTAAAGAATTCGAAATATGGACTACCAAAGCGACAATTTTACAATATTACATCATTTTCCTATATGATAATCATAAACTCATACATACCGTTGGATTCGGAATAAAAAAACGCTTTTACTGATCCAGAAATAAATCAAAATTTTCAAAAATTTCGAGGGGAGGGGGGGAGGTAATTTAAAAAAAAATTTGTTCTTTTTCAGATTTGTTGGTATTAGTTTATAGGCCTCTAAAAACAGTGTAATGTTTGCTTGAACATTTTTTTGAAATCTCTAATCGTTTCCGAGCAAAAGTAAAAGGGGCGGCTCGGATAAAAGGGTTAATTTCTCCCTCAAAACGCAAAATTCGCACGTACTGAGGATGGTGTAATTCATAAGAAGGTCCCACAAACAAGTATACAAAGTTTCATCAAAATCGGGGTTTGTCAATTTTTTGGTAATTTGTTAATTTTGTTGTGATTTTATTAATGTTTATGGATAATTTTAATTTTTTTTTTGTGAATAAATAGCAATATATTTATATTAGTAAAGAAATTTTGATTATTTGTCCACAATTTTGCTATTTGTCCGCACTGTGCGGCGGTTACAGCGGCCTGAATCTCCGAAATGTTGCTATAATGTGTCCCTTTCATTTGGAATTGGCATTGTTACCTTCGATCATCCATCCTACTCGCCTGAACTGTCTCCCTACAATTATTTTCTTTTCCCAAAATTGAAAACTCCAATAAAAGGGACACATTATAGTAATATTTCGGAGATTCAGACCGCTGTAACCGCCGTACTAAACGGGCTACCAAAACAGGAGCTGCAAAGGTCCTTCGAAATGTTATTTACGCGATCTACACGCTATATTGACGCAGAGGGAGATTATTTTGAGTGAATAAACGTGTGTGTAAAAACTTTACTTGTACTTTTTTCTTTTTATAGCAAAAGTTCGGTTTCTTTTTAGACAAACCGTGTATGTGCTTCAGAAGACTCATCTGTTGGAAGCTTTCTGGAAGATACTGGACATAGATTATGAGGGTGTCAAGACTTTTCAGCGAGAAACTAGAAATATTAATTGTCAAGATAAAAGAATATATGTGGATAGGACTCGTGAATTTATTGGAGTTAGAAAAATAAACACTACGAAAAGTATTGGGTTATGTATTGGGTATGAATTCCTGTTACAAGCAGATATGTGCTTCAGAAGACTCATCTGTTGGAAGCTTTCTGGAACATACTGGACATAGATTGTAGGGGTGTCAAGACTTTACAGCGAGAAACTGGAAATATTAATTGTGAAGATGAAAGAATATACAGGGTGTCCCAAAAATGTTGTAACACCTTGAAAGGGGTGGTTCGGGAGGTGATTTGAAACAACTTTTTCCCTTTCGCTACAAACAACATTTTCGCTAAGGAAAAAGTTGTTTCAAATCACCTGCCGAACCACCCTTTTGAGAGTTGATAGAAAAATTCTCTTGTTAGCTTCATCACTTAAATAGGCATACAAAGCTTACCACCTTTGACAACAAAAATATTTCGTTCTACGTGTTACATTTCAATGTGCGAACCGCGATCAACATACTCGATGGTTCGTCATATAATTCACATTTTTCGAGATCTTTCTTAATATACGTTTGAAAATACTTCTTCTATCTCTTATAGTTTTCAAAACAGCGTTAGGAAGTTACATTACCTTTTATATGTCAGTAGAACAGCTAGACATATTAATTGCGAAGATGAAAGAATATATGTGGATAGGACTCGTGAATTTAATGAAGTTAGAAAACTAAATACTTCGAAAAATGTTGGGTTATGTAGTCTTTAATAGTTTCTAAACGAAATTTTAATCTCAGTGTTACATTATAATGCTAGTAATCAAAGCTTAAGAGGACCCAACACTTCAGGGGTTGTAGCATGCGAAGATGCAGCTATAGTACCAGCTTAGCGACCCTAAGGAACCGTAGCTAGAGAGTGCTACAATAACGTCGTGTTATGATAACGCGAACTAAGGCTTGGCTTATGACTGGGGAAGCACGAAATTAAGTTGTGTAAAACAAAATAATGGAAAGGACTGTAACGTATGGATTAATGTTATAGTCCATAAAACGACTTCTCACTTGAATAAAAAGGATAAAGCTTGAGAGAAGCCTTTGAACTCAGCAGCGAGGAATCTTCACCATCTAGCGACTCAATCAGCGACATACGACAGATTCCCAGTATTCTTTCTCAAAGCCACACAGGGCCACCACGTACGGTTGTGCAGCTGTCACAATAATTTGTGTACTTCTTATGCATTACAACTAAGGTGTAATGAATCATTCAATCACCGAGAGCTCAAACTGCTCGGGAGAGGTAAGAACCGAACCGGGGGTGAGCTAGCTTGTCCGGCTGCCAAAAGATTGTCTGGTAAATCGTTAATGCTTGAAAATAGTATGTAATATCGACAGTCTCGATTGTCGGTATTTTGGAAGTTATAATAGAGCTATATCTGAAATTGTAAGAAATCTTTGAATTTACTGCCATGCAGTGGTGAACTTAATTCATTTAACTTTGCCTGTTTCGGTAGCTTTCGGAGAAAGGCATTTTTCCAAATTAAAAATTATTAAGAACGTTATACAATGAGTCAAGAACGGTTAACTGATTTTTCAATTATATCTATTGGGAATGACATTGTACATACTATATATTAATTACTAATATTAAAGATTTAATTGAAAATTTCGTGGCAGCCAAAGCTCGGAGGGTTAATATTCGTAGGAATCTAATGACTTTAAAACGTATTACAGTTTGACAACGAATTATTTATTGTCTGACTTTTACAACTGTCTCGACCGAACTGAACTCCGAATTATTATAAATAACAAATCACACGCAACCATTGCATACACGGATACACTCATACACTTACCCTCATATTATATATATAACACTCCTACATATATAAATAATTATATAATGTATAATATACATTTGTTGTAAGTTACCAATCGTGTATCGTGGAAAAAGGCGCTAAATTTTTCTTGCCACACAGGCGCCTCTTACCCACGGTGGCGGTCCTGAAGCCTTAAGTCTATGAACATCAAGGATCCCCTGAAAAATTCCTAGCTTCTAATTCAGGATTTTCCCGCGAATTAGGGGCATTAGTCGCGATCTAGCGTCGGTAGACGAGCGTACCTGCGAATTAAAAGGGCGACGAAGGCTCCAAGCGCAGTAGTCGCGTCGCCAAGTGCTTCCTTCCCCTTTCACACGGTGCTTTTTGCTGGGCGTCGTCGACGCGGCGACGATTCGTTACACAGGCCGCTCGTACCTGTTCTCCCCCGTCGTTAAAAGGAATTTTAATCACATTCTTCGCGGCTGAAGTGACGATAAGAACGGTATTCAGGGCGCGGGACACGTCCGTGAGGTTACGCGTAGAGGGTAGCGCGACCACAATTGGCGGGGGCTGGGGATGAGAAAAGCCGCCGTCATTGTTACCGAACTGACGCCACTACCTGCGGACCTCTGCTCCCTTTTTTTCTTCTTTTTTTTATTTCCGTTTCTCTTATCGTCGTGGAGACTGATTGAGCCATCCAGTGGTTTCGAGGACGTTTCCATCTTGATTTGACTTCGAATCAATGTTGGCGAGTGATCTTAGGTTCTCGATTTTTTTGTTTATATACAGGGTGTTGAAAAAGGCAGTCAATATTCATATGGTATATAGGACACACCGTACCGAGTAAAAATGCTTTAGTAAACATAGGTCGAAAAGTCAATCGTTTCTAAGATATACGATGTCAAAAATGTTTAGTGTAGGAAATATCCGGGTAATCCATCCTTGCCAATCATACACTCGTTTACAAACATTCGATCTATCACGCTTCCGATTCGCGCTCTTCAAACATACTCCCATAGACACCTGATTACGCGCACCATCTTCGCGACTGGCGCGTAATTCGATCTCACATTAGTAAGCTACTATTTTTAAATTCTCTACGTGTGCTTTGCATATTGATAATTGTGATTGATAATTGTGATGTGGTCGAATTTGATACACCACGGGACTATGAAATACAATCACTCCCTCTGTGTCTGTGGAGGTCTGAATCAAATGATAGGCTTGATGTTTTCACACAAATTTTTCATTATAATTATATACACGAATAACCTTTACACATGTATATACTTAACATCAAACGTATCATTTGACTTGTGGCGACGATCAGCTGGCGCCACATCGTCTTCTTTGTGTTTAGATTTTGTAAGTGGTATGTCTGCACGGATGAACCGAGGTGCGTGCTGCGTGACTGCGATGAGTGACTATTTAGGTTATAGGTTCGAATGTCGTGTAAATGTTTCTTCGGTTGGTTCGAATGTTACTAACACATGACACATGAGAAACTTGTAAATATAATGTAATTAATAATATAAAATTGAAAAGGTATAAAAGAAAGCTGACGAAACACGCCCATACGTATGCACACGTACGACAGTTCTGACTGATTCTGACCAGTTCTGACTACTTACTAAAAGTCAGTAAACTCAGTTATTTATTAAAATGATCAGTTTCTACAGAAACAAAACTATTTCACTAAATACTTTCTCTATACTAAAAGTCCCAAGCTCTCGCACGCCGCTTGCCTCGAATAAACGAAAAACGCGTCACGATACCTTCCGAAGGCGCCTGAAAAACATCGAACACATCGGCCACTCGACCGATGCGTTCGCCGATTGAAACTATAACCTTCCTTTATATATTTACATTTAAGAAACAATTTATTAACGATTCCTTAAAGAATTTTCCCACAATTTTCTTTCCCACATAGTATTTGAAAATCAGAATTGACGATAACCAACCAACATGCGAAGTACGTGTAGAGAATTTTAAAATAGTAATTTACTAGACATTTTTGATATTAGGTACCTCAGTGGTGTTCCACATAGTTTAAATATATGGTCAGTCCCATAAGTATAATATTTGTTGGAAACTCAGGACCGACGATTATCGATATACGAAGCACGAGTAGAGAATTTTAAAATAGTAGCTTGCTAGACATTTTTGACATTAGGTACCTCAGTGATGTCCCGCATAGTGTTTAAAAATCAGAATCATCAATGATCAATACGGGAAGCACGCGTAAAGAATTTTCTTTGAAAAATTACTGGTCAGCTAAGTCATACTTGAACTATTTCTGATACAATATACTAGTAATAAAATTCAACCTTATCAGTATGTTGTAGATTTTATGCATTTACAATACAAATATATCCATTTATAATATAATATAATATAATAAACACATGCTATACACAACCAAAAGGTATGTGCACATATGCAAAACGAAATGACAATATTATATTAATCGTAGAATATATTCAACATACGCTATGTACACATATTTCTTATATGTTTTACATGTAATTGTAAGTCATAAATACATAAAATCTGCAATTTACTTATCAGAGTTGATAAATGAAGGTTCTCCAATCCGCAATATTTTCTGGGTACTGGATGCCGTTTGAACCGATGCTTTGACCATGTTCCCGATGTATACTCGAGCCCAGAAAGTTTCCTACGGTTTTTGTGAACAGACCAGAGGACGAATGGCGAAAGTTTGCACGCTGGAGCTGAGTCGTGACGCTATTACGCAAACTTCGGTAACATGTTGGTACCGTTAGGGAGGGAAAGTGGTTAATTAACGCTCGTAAATTGGATGGGAGGATCCGCGGGAAGCGTCTTACGCGAAACACTGTTAACGCGTTATCAGTCGTCCGAAGGGGATCGAGATTGTAATTGATTTGCAAATCTCAAGTAATAGGGGTGTCTGCCCTCGAAGCGAATCGATGCGAATCGCATCTTCGCAGTTATCGCGCCGCGGTATGTTCTTTTAACAATAGGGCCCAGACGGAGTCTTGCAATTAAGGGAATTACGTCTCGTCGACCTCCTCTGATGGTAAATTAATTAATGGTAAATGAAACAGGGATTTTACGGCGCGAATTCCATTTTAGAATAATTAAAGTTTTGTTTGCGGAAATTTTAAATATACAATTGTTTTCTTTTCTTTTTTTCGCAGGTTTCTTCAAGGAGCTCCTGGCAGCCAGCAAGAGGGGCTTTCACGAAATGTTTAAGAAAACCTATGGACTTCTATATGAACAGAACGCATACGTGTTCACGGATCTGTTTAAGGAACTAGAGAATTACTATGGCAAGGGGACGGTGAGTTATCTTCGATTTATTTCTTCCATTGATGCCGAGGGAAGATAAGAATAATTCACTTCTCTTGTTCAATAACTGTCGCGGGACTCTGACTTTGCGACACTTACACTAGTATACAAAATAAAAAAATAAAAATGTACATTGAATGCCACAATTTTTTTATTATGTATTTTGACCTACTGAACGCGAAAATCGCAAGAAAAAATTTTTCTATGGATAGGTGTTTTTTATATGAATTTTGGAATATTTTGTCGATCTTTTTCTGACATACCTTCACATTTTAGGCCATATATCGAGTTGAAAACGTCCGATTGAGTCGCTTAAGACGCCAGTTTAAAGGTAATCGAATTTGCAACAATTGCTTTTCGCATTATTTTCCAATCGATTCAATAGTTTAAGTGATACGAGCCAATATATATGAGAAACTTTGATTTTTTCGGCTAAAATAGAACACGAATATTTCTTCCATCGCCATGGAAGAATAGAAACTGTAAAATTATGTCCAATTTCTTATTGTTTACGTGTAGATCGCACTTTTACGAAGAAAACAAGCTTTTGTTGAAGAAAATCTATGAATAGATACCGGAGTTAGGAACAATTGAGTAAAGGTACAAAATTCCCAATTTTACTCTGTTTTTTTATTTTTTCCGTATTTATATAGGAAATATTTATTTAATTAATTTCGGTTAGAAATAATTTCGGCCTTTACTCTGTCTTCTGTTATTCGTTGGGTTCGTTTTTTTGATGAGGAACCAAATGTAATCTCCCAACATTCTTTCATCCCAAAATAGAATAGCAATATATATCCATACCCATTTTTGCATAATTTATTAGCAAATCTTCAACAACTTTCTTATAATTCATACTCTACCGAGCCAAAAGCCTTAAACTATTGAGCAGCGCTATCAAGCGCGATATTGGGATGAAAGAATGTTGGGAGACTACATTTGGTTCCTCATCAGAGAAATGAACCCAATGAATAACAAAAGACAAAGCAAACGGCGAAATTATTTCTAATCGAAATTAATTAAATAAATGTTTTCTACATATAGATAGGAAAAAAATACAAAAACAGAGTAAACATGGAATTTTTGTACCTTTACTCAATTGTTCCTAACTCCGGTAACTATTCATAGATTTTCTTTAACAAATGCTTGTTTTTTTCGTAAAAGTGCGATCTACACGTAAACAATAAGAAATTGGACATAATTTTACAGTTTCTATTCTTCCATGGCGATGGAAGAAATATTCGTGTTCTATTTTAGCCGAAAAAATCAAAGTTTCTCATATATATTGGCTCGTATCACTTAAACTATTGAATCGATTGGAAAATAATGCGAAAAGCAATTGTTGCAAATTCGATTACCTTTAAACTGGCGTCTTAAGCGACTCAATCGGACGTTTTCAACTCGATATATGGCCTAAAATGTGAAGGTATGTCAGAAAAAAATTGAAAAAATATTCCAAAATTCATATAAAAAACACCTATCCATAGAAAAATTTTTTCTTGCAATTTTCGAGTTTAGTAGGCCCAAATACATGAGAACAAAATTGTGGCATTGAATGTACATTTTTGCTGTAAACTAGTGTTATCAAAGATTCACGATATCTTGAAGAATATTCATTATGGGGTAGGTGTTCATTTAGGTTTGCCTTTAGTACTTTTATGAAACTAACAATCCAATATAAAATAAAGAGTATACCCTTCTTAACTTCCTTCTATTGCCACCTAAGAAACCGTCCAATTTAATTTACTTTTAAATCTATTCAATATTTTGATGTCACGTTCACCTATCAATTGCTAAGTACTTTTATACGCAGAAGTACAGAGATTGACCTTAGGCAGGAAGAAGCGAGCCTAGGATATTTTGTGGCCCTTTATCAGAAAACCCCGCGATCGTTGGTTGTCAAAAGCATTGATTAAACTCGCGTTCGCGCGTGACCTCCCCCTCTCGTCCCCGTCCCTATTACGAAGTCTCGTTGCTTGCGGTTAAACTCGGCTGGACGAGGGTCTGTCGTTCCGAAAGTTCGGCTTGGACAGGATAAAAGGGAAAGCCTGGGGACATGGCACGTAGGATAAATTCTCCAGCCTTTGAAAATCAAATCCCCGGTGCCCCTATCGATTTTATCACGCAATTTGATTCGCCGCGACTCTCTGACGATGCTCGATCGTCTTGCGGTAGGCTCCGGGTACAATCAAAGCCATTACAATATCAAAGGCTGATCTATCTAGAGACTAGAAAAAGGACACAGGAGGTTCAGTGCACTGTAAAACGTTTTTCCACCGAAGGATATCAAAATGTTGGATAGATTCTTAAAGTAAATTAAATTTCGAAGGCAATTATGTTAGGTTGGTATTCTCGAGTGTCTCTTCCAACAAAGGAGAATGGAGAATGGATGACCATTTTATACGAATTAGTGTTTAATACAATTAACACTTTCGCTGCGGACGAAAATAAGTAGCCGTTCGCTGGGAGTTGCAATTATGATATTTTTTTTAATTAAACATTTCTTACAAATGTTCTAATATGATTATTTTGAGAAACATATATTTATGGTAATTTATTTTATATATATATACCGGAAAGTTCTATCCGTTTTTAGGATAATACAAAATAATAAATTTCTCATACCTTGAATAAATTTTATTGAATAATATAATTTTTATCATTATTTATGAATCTTGCCAGGACGATTGCAACTTGTATATCGTTTTTAATGAATATGCGCGTACTTGTTAAAAACTTGTAACTGGAATGGACAGAACTTTCCGGTAGACCTAATATTGTAATATGATTGCCGAACAAAAAAAATGAAAACTGAAAAATAATACAAAAAGTGTTAATCATGCTTGTATTTGTAGCCTGCGTGTTACAAATATCATCTCAGTCCACGCACAAAAATCTGTTACTCGTACATTGTACATGTACTATGTACATTGAAATATTGGAGAAGAATTTGTTGCAGTTTATTCATTCGAAGAACCACGTTACTTGGACGTATCAACAAGATAATGCCCCAATACGCAAAAGTCGAGCAACACTAAGATGGTTTCAAACACTTAATAGAAATTTATTGAAGTGGCCAGCGTGCTTCCCGGATCAAAATCCGATGGAAAATGTATGGGGTATATGATGGTACGGCGTATTTATGCACACAACGAACAATTTTCGAGCATTTCGCAGTTAAAAGAAGGTGTACTAAAATCCTGGAATGAAATTAACGATGAAATTTGGAAAAACTAGTTGGGAGTATGCCAAGTCGCATTTTTGAGTTAATCGAGAAGAAAGGAGGTCCTATTTATTATTAAATCATTCCTTTTTATTCATTGAAATTATAATTTAATCGTTACATTATAATTTAATATTGTTATTATTAGACTGCGGATCTTTATGCATTTATAGAAAATTTGAATGTGCAACTAACTACAAAATGGAAAAAATATGCAAGAATATAAACAAGATCGAAAATAAAGTTCATATTATAATATTATAATATTTTCAGAATAAAATAAATTCCTATTTAGGTTCAATTTTTGTAGACACTTTCGTGAAGATTTTATTTTACATAAAGATCCGCAGTCTAGTTATTATGTTATAATTCCATTGGTGCTATAGTTGTGCACCCATGAAATATCTACAGTATTATTGTTAGTTGTCTTAAATAAATGTTATGTTCGCCGTTTTATCATTGCTATAATATATTTTTAGTCTCTATCACATGATACTATTAAAAATTAGAAATTATTAATTAAATCTACAAAACGGACGAAAATTGTAGCGGTGCTATAGTTATGCACCGTAGTGTATGTAAACTGATTTCGAGTATGAGATATTTCCGAAAATGTCGGTTTTCAGACATCAATTTCATGGACGAAAGTGGTTTGAAGGAAGCAGAGCTTTTAAGGTTTCGACTGTGATAACATTGGATGCGTTCTTGAGCAAGTGGAGCTTGGAAGACTTCATTTTGATTAACTTCAAAGGTGATCTTAGGGAAGTGGTGCTTTTAGAAGACTTCCTTGGCATTAACTTTGCCGGTGTTTTACGAGAAAAAAAGGCTTCGTTTTTGTTCAGAGTTGTACTCTTGCGGAGTTTCTCAGAGTCTGCGTTTCCTCTTCCTCCTCTTCGCGATTCCTCCTTTGTTAAGGAAAGTTCCACGCTACGTTTTCGGATACTTGACAAGTTTCGCATTTAGGATATTGAGGGGAAATCTCATTCGTTTCTTTGATAGATTTAGTTGAACTTCTGCGTCGACTATTTAACGTCTTCATTGTCTACTTTAATAAACTACTCGCCAAACAAAAGACAGAAATAGTACAGGATTTAGGAAAATCAGAAACACGTACATGGGTTAGTTTAGTTAGTTTATTACAAAAATAAGTGTGTTTAAATCCTGTGCTGTGGACTTTTTATCACTAAACAGAGACATACAAACACACAGGTCAATTCAATGTATTGCCATCAATTTGCAAACCTCCCTCAGGGTGTTTCGTGGGTGTAAAATAGATAGATTTTGGATAAGGTGACACTATCTAGTACTTTTAATGGGAACTGTATTATTTTCTAAAGCCTTTCGTCCTCGAGAGCGCTGACCATAGGTTCAACATTACTTTTAAATTGTTGTTTAAAGTTGTAGAAAAATTACAAATACACAAAATTAATATAATTAATTTTCCAAAAAGGTATTAAGATAAAACTTTGAAATGCAAAGAATTTTTCTTTGGATCGATTCTGAAACACCTTGCATGTATTAAATTTCTATTATTATCGCGATTAAAATGAAATTTGAATTCGAGACTCCCGTGGCAACCTGTGGCAGGATCCTGGAACAGAGACACAGGATCCAATGGGCCATTATTGTTCGCCATACGTGCTACGCCTGCCGAAACAAGAATAGCTCAATCGCTGCGTGACGACCGTGAAAACAAAAACGGGAAAAGAAGCGAAAAAAGAGCGACGGAAAGGCGGTGGGGGCACCGAGACGAGACATTTCGAGGGTCGATTGTCATTCAAATCGCCTCGAATTATTCACCGGCGCCACTTCGACCTGTTCAGGTTGGTCGCCGTGCAACCAGTGGTGCACATCCGTTTTCGTCAAACCAAGTAAAATATCGTGGGCCTTAGGAACAAACTTACTTCAAACATTAGACAATTAAGATTCATTTTTGATCGACAATTCATTTTTGATCAAAGTAAGAGGTTATCAAATTTATTTTCACAGTTATAAGTACTCCAAAGTGCGCAAAACTTATTTAAAAAAATATACATAATCAAAGGGATGACAAATTTATTTTAACAAATGTAGATTTGTACATATTAGGATTTGTCTTCTGCAAGTTTTTTAATCAAAATATGTACTTTATTTAAGACTCATGTTCCTAAATTAACGAGTAATCACACCTAACGCATATCATGAAGAAATTCTATAAATGGAGACTTTACATCACAATTTTGGTACTACCTCTACTACTATGTGCAAATACAAATTAAAGATAACCAGATTTCGAATTTTATACATTTATAAGACAAACTAACATAATGAATACATGCTAAACATAACCGAAAGGTATGCGCACGTACATATGAAGAATGAAATAATAATATTATTATATAAATTACAGAATATATTCAATATAAATTATGTACATTTCTGTGTGTTTCCTTCATAATTCTACGTCGTAAATGCATAAAATC